>NC_053491.1:445588622-445851122 GCF_905171775.1 Rana temporaria
AATGGGTTTCCATGAAGAACCATTGGCACCCCCACGCGTCTGCTAAAGAGTAGCACGTTTTGCCTGCAGGCTTGGGAACGCATGGGAGTTTGTGAGCAATTAGCAATAATTTGAACCTAGCCTAAATAATAGACATGTGCAATTCGTTTAGTTCCGAATTCGTTTTTTAACGTTAATTCCGAAATTTCCGAATTTCCAAATTTTAACATTTCTGAATCTTCGGATTTCCGAATTTTCAAATTTCTGAATTCCGAATTTTAGAATTTCCGGAATTTCGGTAATTCGGAAATGTGAAAATTCGAGATTTCGGAAAATTCGAAATTTGGAAGTTCGAACTTTTGGAAATTCTAAAACTTGAATTTCGGAAATTCTAAAAAAAATTAATTTCTGAATTTCGAAATTTTCTAATTTCCGATTTCGAAATTTTCGAATTTCCGAATTTCGAAATGTTAGAATTTCCGAATTTTGAAATTCGAAAATTTCTAAATTCGGAAATTCTAACATTTCGAAATTCGGAAATTAGAAAACTTCGAAATCAGAAATTAGAACATTTCGAAATTCGGGAAATTAAAACATTTCGAAATTCGGAAATTAAAAAATTTCGAAATTCGGAAATTTTAGTTTCATTTGTTTTTTAGTTTTTTTCTAAAATTTGAAAATTCGAAAATCGGAAATAAGAAAATTCAGAATTTGGAAATTCGAAAATTCAGAATTTGAAAATTCGGAAATTCAAAAATCGGAAATGCAAAAATACAGAATCCGAAAATTTTTGCATTTATGAATTTCTGAATCTTCGAATTTCCAAATTTTCCGAATTTTCGAAAAAAGCTAAAAAACGAATGAAACTAAAACAAGAATGAACACATTTTTCAGCAGTGCACATGTCTACTAAATCGCTAATCCCCCAACTCCATAGTAATGAAGATGAAGAGAAGAAGACATGCTTGAAGTCCAGTCTATGGTTCCTTTCATAGATAAAGTGAACGAGTGAGTGTTGCCATCCTAGTACAGGGAGTCTATCTATCTATCTGGAATAATGTATAAAATTGTCTTTTCTTGGTTGTGTGATGTTCCTTGGAAAATATGTAACATTTGTACTCTTCTGTTAAAATGCATTTGAAATGAGAAAAGCAAAAAAAGAGAAATGGTTCTGTTATTTAAGGATAGAGGGGCACAGCTTTATTGATTAAAAAAATACACAAAAGTAAATAAATAAGAAAAAAAAATAACCCAATAGTTCACAAACTAACCTCTGCAGAGCCGACAGTGAACAGGGATAGCTGTTCGGCGTCTGACAGAATTAAATTTGACCATAAATCTTCTTGCATAGAAATAGTGGAGCCCCATAGACAATATATTTATATATTTATATAGATCTATATATATATATAGTGTGTCCAGATAAATATATTTCATTATGTATAGACGTATGTTTCTATATGTAGGTAAGACAAGGCAATGCAAGACATCACCGGACGTGGCACAGGCTGATGACATCATAGGCTGGGGTGAGATGTCACAGGTCTGGAGGTTTTTGTAGCACAGAATAAGGTCTTGAAGGGGAAAAGGGGTAATGGTGGTGGCAGTGATGTCATGCAGGGGAGCGTGTTGGAATCCTGCAGATCATTACTTTGTTGACCCTCCCCTTCTTAAAGTCCTGTTCAAGTAAAAACTTTAGGTAGCCATTTTGTTACCTTAAAGAGAACCATTCACAATTAGGCTCATAAAAGAGTCTGTGGCCAGGCTACGGGCATTTAAATATTCTTAACATGCCATAAATGTGCTTTAAAACACGCCCATCACTGACCTCTGTAGCTGCAGTCACTGTGGAGAAACTCACCTACAACATTTTATAAATAAAAGTTGTGAAAATATTCAGGTCGGGTCTCAGCACTTTGCTCTTTCACCTCTCCCTATGTACATGCTCTGTGTATACATTAGAGGTTAGAAGGCTGGCTGGGGAAGCTGAGCTACCTTGTTAAAGTAAAAGCAGAAAGCTTCAGCTGAAAACTTTGAGGGTGAATTAGGCTGCATTCACATCTGAGCATTCCAGGACAACGTGCGTTCCCAGAATGTGTAAAAAAGTCATGCTTGCGTTGCCATTTTTGGTAATGGCACCCAAAACACAGCCAGCAAATGCACATTTTTGGGATGCCTTACTCTGTCGTAGAAAATTATGCAAAAAGAAGCACGTTTGTGAAAGATGAAGTGTGAATGGGGCCTTACTCCTGAGAAGCTGCAGCTACAGAGGGCAGTGAGGACTTGTTTTAAACATCTGAATGCCTATAGTCTGGTCACAGAATAACACAGAAAAATTTCCGAAAGATGCAGGAATATTTATAAAATAATTATATTTGTCCCCTTTGCCGGTTTTATTTGAGTCTGAAGTCTGAAAGTTTTTCTACCTTGTCATCTGCATAGGCCCAAATATTTTCCCTAAACTCCCATAGAGAGTGACCCATAGTTAAGAAGAATGTAAAAAACTATGGAGCTTTGTTTTTGGCTCTATTATGCAATCTCAGGAGATGGAAAACAGTATTTAAGGCCAGGCCATTAACAAGACAGCAGCTCCGGCATTCCAGTTGAAGTAGCAGGTTGAGAAAAAGTAATTAGAACTGTGTGGAAAGGTACTGTGTGTGTATATATATATATATACACACACACGCGCACGCACACTATATTACCAAAAGTATTGGGACGCCTGCCTTTACACCAACAAGAACATTAATGACATCCAAGTCTTAGGGCCAGATTCTCGTACATCCGCGCAATTTTGTGCGGGCGCAACGTATCTGATTTACGTTACGCCTCCGCAACTTAGACGGGCAAGTGCTGTATTCTCAAAGCACTTGCTCCGTAAGTTGCGGTGGCGTAGCGTAAATCGGCGGCGTAAGCCCGCCTAATTCAAATTTGGATCAGGGGGGCGTGTTTTATGTAAATCTACTGTGACCCGACGTGATTGACGTTTTTCCCGAATGGCGCATGCGCCGTCCGTGGAATTTCCCAGTGTGAATTGCTCCAAAGTACGCCGCAAGGACGTCATTGGTTTCGACGTGAACGTAAATGACGTCCAGCCCCATTCACGGACGACTTACGCAAACGAAGTAACTTTTTCAAATTTCGACGCGGGAACGACGGCCATACTTAACATTGGTACGCCGCACTTATGCGTCATAGCAGGGGCAACTATAAGCTGGGAAAAGCCTAACGTAAACGTCGTAACTTTACTGCGTCGGTCGGGCGTACGTTTGTGAATTTGCGTATCTAGCTGATTTACATATTTCGACGCGTAAATCAGCTTACACGCCCCTAGCGGTCAGCGGAAAAATGCAGTTACGATCCGACGGCGTAAGAGACTTACGCCTGTTGGATCTAATGGATATCTATGCGTAACTGATTCTAAGAATCAGCCGCATAGATACGACGGGTCGGATTAGGACTTACGACGGCGTACATGGCGCTGCGCCGTCGTAAGTCCTTTCAGAATCTGGCCCTTAGTCCGTAGGGTTCGATATTGAGTTGGCCCACCCTTTGCAGCTATAACAGCTTCAACTCTTCTGGGAAGGCCGTCCACAAGGTTTAGGAGTGTGTCTATGGGAATGTTTGACCATTCTTCCAGAAGCGCATTTGTGAGGTCAGGCACTGATGTTGTATGAGAAGGCCTGGCTCACAGTCTCTGCGCTAATTTATTCCAAAGGTGTTCTATCGGAACTCTGTGCAGGCCAGTGAGGTTCCTCCATTCCAAACTCGTTCATCCGTGTCTCTATGGACCTTGCTTTGTGTACTGGTCCAAATCATTTGGTGGAGGGGGGATTAAGGTGTGGGGTTGTTTTTCAGGGGTTGGTTTTGGCCACTTAGTTCCAGTGAAGGGAACTCCTAAGGCATCAGCATACCAAGAAATGTTTGCCCCTTCCTGTTCCACCCCAGACTAAGTGTATTGACACGAAACGCGTCGGAAGGTCTCATTTTATACAAGCGCTTGAAACCATTTTGCTAAATGTAAGTTTAGCAGCTGTAAATAAATATTTTTGGTATTATTTTAAACGGAATATACGCAATGTGGTTTTCTTCTTCTCTCATTTTCCCGAACCATTAATACATCATTGGTGTGAGTTCCATCATGTACTACTAAACCATTCCTTTCTGTGAATTGCATGAATTCTGTCCTTATGGAGGTCTTGATGCCATAAGATACAACCACGAGGATTCTTCAGTTTTTACCTTGTCGGTTTATAACAACACATGCTTTTTTGGGCTCACGGAGACGTATGTTCAATTTTTCTGGTAAGCCTACACTTTTACCGGTGGTGGGTCTGCACATTTTATGCAAGAGCTACGGTTTATTGCATAGAAGTTTGCAAATTTATTTTGAAGTCGTTGATGTTCCCCCTTCACAGTTTCTTTGCTGACACACGGTGGAATTTGATTTCTATCTATGGACTTTAAAGTTGTACATATGTGTTTTTTGCAGATTTTATGTTGATATCACATTCATTGTTATCTATTTATCGTCACAGTGAGCGCATCACTTTTAGGGGTATATCCCCTTATTATTACTTACTAATTGGGTTTTATTTCCTAATTTAATTGCATAAGCACTACACTTCATCACATCAACAGTTTGGGGATGGCCCCTTCCTGTTCCAACATGACTGTGCACCAGTGCACAAACAAGGTCCATAAAGACATGGATGAGCGAGTTTGGGTGGAGGAACTTGACTGGCCTGACCTCAACCCGATAGAACACCTTTGGGATTAATTAGAGCAGAGAATGCAAGCCAGGCCTTCTCGTCCAACGTCAGTGCCTGACCTCACAAATGCACTTCTGGAAGAATGGTCAAACATTCCCATAGACACACTCCTAAACCTTGTGGACAACCTTCCCAGACGAGGTAAAGCAGTTATAGCTGCAAAGGGTGGGCCAACCCAACATTGAACCCTACGGACTAAGACTGGGATGCCATTAAAGTTCATGTGCTTGTAAAGGCAGGAATCCCAATATATATATTATACAGTTACGGTATATAGCAATTGCATTCAAGTAAGACTGAATATTCACATTCTTCCGTAAGCCCAATTGTGACTGGTTCCCCCAAACAGTATGAAGCCTGTCCAGTATGCCACAGTCAACATGAAAGTCAAGAGTTCCTGTTCCGGTTAGACTTCATATACACAGGTTGACAAAATGGCTGTGGTCGTCGTGCACAGATACCACTTCTTTTCCTTCTCCTCCTGGCCAGTCCGGCCAAACGTCCTCCAGTTATCTCTTTAGATTCTAGCACTAAGGGTGTGTGTGTGTGTGTGCAGTAACTTTTTTTTTTCCCCGACTAATAAACAATTAAGGCACGGCACAAACACACAGATACACAGACGCACACACACATTGGACACACACATACACGCCAGTGTGGCCCCTCGCTTCTCTTTAAGAGACTGCAGGGGATGGGGAGCGATAAGGCTCATTGCAACAAAAAAAAATCCCATGGTGGCAGCTACTAAGTCCAGGCCCAGTTTTTCTTCTTGCTTCCTCGTGCGTTAGAGGGCTAGGCTGCAGTTACGATATCAACACTGTGATTCTGACCCTTTCACACCTTGACATTCTAGAATTGTTTGTTTAAGAGGGGTGCTGACTCCTAACTGTGGTGGCTGTCTGAGAACTTGGAGACTTCAGCGGTGCACAGGTCCCGCTCTTGCCATCGCTCTGGACTCCGCTAACGGTAATAGATATAGGAGACTGCTTACGTTGTTCTGGACTGGTGGCCTTAAGAGAAGTCACTGAGGTCTCTTTAGTCTGTTTGCTGTCAACTATGCCGCTTCCAGCAACAGATCTGGACAATCTTGTTTGGTCAGTTTCCGCTCCACCGTTACTAGGCTTATTAGGTAAGGAAGAAGGGCTGATTGATACCTGATTGGCGTCAGGCTTGTTGACCTTGTCATGACTTGGTGGAAATGAGTTCTTTTTGGCCTGGTCGCTCAGAATTCTGCTGATGCTACCATCCGAAGCAGCAGTTGGCAATTTGGCTTTTTTTTTTTCCTCGCTAGCATTATAAGCGCTTGGATGATCGGAGGTGCCCCTCATCTTGTCGCTGGCTGTTCCTGAAAGCCCTCCGGTTACTGAGGGGTTCTCAGTAGGACTTTTAAAACCAGCTTCGGGGCCAGTTACCGGAGGAGTGGTGACCGTCGTCTTGTCACTCTCCGCTCTGCTAACCTTGTTGACAGTTAACTGAGTATTGCTTGTTGAATGATGAATTTCTGTCTTGCTAGACTGGCTCTGGTTGGCTGCCAGTTTATGTACTTCTCCTCCAACTATTTTATCTTGCATTTTTGTTTTATCGCTGTCTGCTCCATTCACCGAACTATTATCTGACATAGTAGAAGCTTGGGGTGGCTGTGTGCTTTCCACATTGCTTATCTGTATGCTTACTGGGGAGAGAGATTTCACAGTAGCTAAAGCAGGAACAGCAATTTGGGAATCTTTTACAGCAGCTCCATTTCCTTTAGTGTTTTCCATGGTGGGCACTGCGGTAATAAAAGTTTTTGTTAGTTCAGATTTTACTTCACTGCTCCTCATGGGCGGTACATTATTATTATACTGGCTAGTTGGGGGCTTCTCACCATTTAGGATGGAGGTAGAATCCTTTACCTGGTCGGTTTTCACTTCATTTATTCTAACAGGGTGGGAGGAAGTAGACTGGAAGGTCTGTGAGAGCTTGGCACTTGGTGGAGAAAGGGAAGGACATTTTGAATGATCAATGTTTAATTTTTCATCCTTTATACTAAAGGGTGGGTCGCCTTCTGGTTTCTTCTCTTCAGTTGGCTGAGAGGAAGGCTTAATAGTTTTAGGGTCAGTTGTCTTCATTGGAGTAACCTCTTTGTTTTTCTCTTTTGTAGCATGAGAGTGATCGGAGTGGAGAGGTTGAAGGGAACTGGTGGGGTATTTCACTGGGTCAGGTTCAACAGTTTTAGACTTAATTATGTGTGAACTTGCCTGAGAAGACTGGGAGTCTTTGTGGTTGGAGGGACTACTTTTTATAGTACTTTTACCCACTGTAGTCAGCTCTTCAACCACTTCTAAATACCAACGTTCCCTCATGGTCCCACTCTCTTCCTCGTCATCCTCTCCTTTTTCTCCCTTTTTGCCTTCAGCTTCCCCGATGCCTTCTTCTCCTTCCCCCCGTCTACCTTCATGTTCCTGCACAGGACTTAGCGTTTTGACCTGACATCTTCCTGTCATGGCATGAGAAGGCTCACCTTGTGTCGGTAGAGCAACCGTCACAATGGAAGGCGGTTCCTGGGGTGAAAACGAGGTGGGAGTTCGAACAACAGTGCCTATCTTTCCTACTACTGGAACTTTCCCTTCAACACCTTTGTGCCCCTCAACCTGTTGTGATATTCCCATCCCAATATCACTCTCCAGCCTTTCCAAACTGTCCACTAACAGGTCTCCTGCACATAAGCTCCGAGGAGATTCCTGTCGGCCTACTCTTCTAACTGGTTGAGATCTTCCCCCCATGCTTTCTCCCACTTCTCCCTCTGGTGTTCCACCTCCTGGCTCTTGTTTTCTTGGTGACCCACCACTTCCCCCTCCACCCAACTTCTCTGCAGACTGCACTCTCTTCAGGAGAGGGGAACGTGGGGGCTCTGCACTTTTGGGGCGTGGACGGGAAACAGGAGGGGAGGGGTGCAATTTTGGAGGGAAGCTCTGAGTGGTCAGGCTGCTACCTACACTGTGGCTAGGAAGAAGAGGAGGTGAGGCAACTGCAGTGGGTGAAGGTGTATGAGCCAGTGGGGATAAGGGCATGTTACCGGCAGACTTGCATCTTGCAGAGCGATACTGGCGGTGCAGTTTTGGGGACAAACCATGAAGTGTGCTTGGGCGAATGTGAGGAGAGGTAGATGCAGATGAGGAGGATGAGGAGGATGTTGGAGCACAGGACGTCGAGGAGGATGGAGGAGGAGGGGCTGGGGAGTTGGGAGTGCTGGAAGAAGGAGAACTGCCTTGCGAAGAAGCTCCTGAAACAAAAACACGAGAGGAAGTATTAATAATCTGAATAGCAATCTCATCCCGAAGCCTGTTTTAAATCTACACGGCCTGCTGTTCTTTGATTCAACACTACCATTCTGTAAAATATTTCTCCCAAGCAGAAAGAACATTTTAATCTGAGATTAGACAAGAACATCAGGATGTAAGTAAGAACACCATGACCCAGCAAAAAAAAGAAAGTACATCAGAACTGTAGGAAGACACAAGAATTTCATTCCCCAACGCCCAAAAAAGATTGCTAGTGGGATGAGAGCCAAAGTAGGATTCCATAGACGCTATCTGTTCTTGACTTTCAGGGGCAGTACAAGAGTTGTAAAAATTGTTCCTACAAATGAACACATTTTTTTTAATTTGCATCATTTTTTGTTGTTGCTGTGAAATAGAATTTTATATATATATAGCATATAAAATACCCCCATTTATGAATTCAGCATTAATTTTCCTGGATATTTTTGGTCAAAAGTTGACACGTTTGACTTTCTATTTTTCAAGAGCCTCCAGCAATCCAATTTCCCTGCCAACGTTTTTGCATCTGTCCTCCATAGCGAACCGCTGTTGCTTGTGTTTAATGTTAAGCAAACTCACCAAGGATTATTTTAACTGACCACTGTAGCTGCAGGTACTGTGGAGTAATTCTCAGCGTTTAAAGCAAAAACTTTTATTGTTTCTCAAACGTGTCTTTTCCTTCCTCTCCCCAGCAGTGACAAATCTCTAATGTAAACTGATGCATAGCAAGGGGGAGCTCAGTGCTGAGACCTGACAGGGCTTCCTCTGTGAACTCTGAGGATGATTTGCTCCATAGTGCCTGCAGCTACAGAGGTCAGTTAGGGTTTGTTTTTAAAGTGATATTAAAGTCTTGTTTTTCATTTAAAAAAATATATGTTATACTTACCTGCTCTGTGCAGTGTTTTTGCACAGAGCAGCCCAGATCCTCCTCTCAGATCTCATGTTGGCACTCCTGGCCCCTCCCTCCTGCCGGGTGCCCCCACAGCAAGCAGCTTGCTATGGGGGCACCCGACCTGAACCTCTGCTCAGTGTGACCATTCACACATGGAACCATGGTTTGGCTCCACCCTCTCTGTCTCCTAAATGGCTCCTGCTGCTGCCAAAAGCCAATCAAGTGTACGAGTCCCCGGAGAGGCAAGTCTCTCCTGGACATCGCTGGATCCAGAGGGGACTCAGGTAAGTATTAGGAGTGGCTGCTGCACACAGAAGCATGAGCCACGATTAAGGCCTGATGCCCAAAACGCGTTGGCTTTTTTGACTGTTGTTCACATACTATAATAAAAAAATTTTTAGCCGACTTCGATGACACCAGCCTTTTTGACTTTTTTGCATGGATTACATGAAGATTTAAAGATAATTCACAGGTTGAGTGCTGTATTCTTGAGGCTCACCAGGCATTGCACAGGAGGTAGTGCACAGGAGGTAGTAGATCGGATGCACCTGTTCCAAAAAACCTTGTGCCTTTACAACCACTTTAAGTGTATGTACTAGTTAGGAATATTGAAATATTTGAATGTCTATAGTCTGGCTCCAGTTCTACTTCAAATATGTAAAAAGTATTTGAGTGTATTGCCCAACAGCAATCTACGCAAAACTTATATTTGTTTTGGTATGCAAAGCCTTTAAAGTACCAGTAAATCTGACATGGTTTTAGTTTTGGTAAAGCCCTACCAACAACATGCTATGTCATATAATGCTCTTGTTGCAAAGCCCATCATGCTTTGCTGTTCCATCATTTTAGGTGTAAAAAGGCTTACCAGGGGCATTTGGGGTTGCTGTTCCATAATTTTAGGTGTAAAAAGGCTTACCAGGGGCATTTGGGGTTGCTGTTCCATCATTTTAGGTGTAAAAAGGCTTACCAGGGGCATTAGAGGGTTATCGTTTACTGGAACTATATTTAAAAAAAAAAAATTCTGCTTAGGCTCCATTACCCAAAATACATGTTTGACTTGATTTTACAACAGGTCTGTTGTGCTGTGTCTGGGCATAGATGCCCAATGCAGGCTCAACTCAAGGGCGAGGCAGAAATCCTTGCTTTGTATGTGGCCTGTTCACACCAATGTGCTATGTTGGTGTGTGCTGTGATAAAATGATCTAGGCATAATTTTATTGGGGCGGATCAGTAATGATCCGCCCCGTGAACCTCTGCTTGCTCAGCGGGGATCGCTCTGTTGATCCCCGCTGAGCCGGCGGATGACAGGGCGGTCCCCGCGCACTGTGCAGGGACCGCCCTGTCTTTTCTCCGCTCTTCACCCGATCCGATAGACGGATGGAAAAGTAGGTTTTTCCTCTGTCACACTTTGGCGGATCGGAGCGGGTCGGATTTCAGCGGGCATGTCACCGCTGATATGCGCGGCTCCATAGAGGAGCACAGAGTGCCCGTTCAGGTCCACCAAAAAAACTGGCAGGCGGACCTGAATGGGCCACCCATGTGAAATAGCCCTTAGGCCCCGTACACACGACCAGATCTATCCGCTGGGATTGATCCACGGATCAGTTACAGCAGATAGATCCGGTCGTGTGTACAGCCTAGCGGACATTTCCCAGCGGATAAAAATCCAGCCGACGGATTCCCAGCGGATAAAAATTTCTTAGCATGCTAAGAAATCTATCTGCTGGAATCCAGGCCAGCGGACTGATCCGGTCGTCTGTACAGACTCACCGGATCAGTCCGTCCGCTCCCATCCCTCGCATGCGTCGTAATGATTCGACGCATGCGTGGAAGTATTTACCTTCCAGGGTCGCGCACGTCGCCGCGTCATCGTCGCGGCGACGGCGCGGCCACGTCAACGCGGATGTACAGGGAGTGCAGAATTATTAGGCAAATGAGTATTTTGACCACATCATCCTCTTTATGCATGTTGTCTTACTCCAAGCTGTATAGGCTCGAAAGCCTACTACCAATTAAGTATATTAGGTGATGTGGATCTCTGTAATGATAAGGTGTGTGGTCTAATGACATCAACACCCTATATCAGGTGTGCATAATTATTAGGCAACTTCCTTTCCTTTGGCAAAATGGGTCAAAAGAAGGACTTGACAGGCTCAGAAAAGTCAAAAATAGTGAGATATCTTGCAGAGGGATGCAGCACTCTTAAAATTGCAAAGCTTCTAAAGCGTGATCATCGAACAATCAAGCGTTTCATTCAAAATAGTCAACAGGGTCTCAAGAAGCGTGTGGAAAAACCAAGGCGCAAAATAACTGCCCATGAACTGAGAAAAGTCAAGCGTGCAGCTGCCAAGATGCCACTTGCCACAAGATTGGCCATATTTCAGAGCTGCAACATCACTGGAGTGCCCAAAAGCACAAGATGTGCAATACTCAGAGACATGGCCAAGGTAAGAAAGGCTGAAAGACGACCACCACTGAACAAGACACACAAGCTGAAACGTCAAGACTGGGCCAAGAAATATCTCAAGACTGATTTTTCTAAGGTTTTATGGACTGATGAAATGTGAGTGAGTCTTGATGGGCCAGATGGATGGGCCCGTGGCTGGATTGGTAAAGGGCAGAGAGCTCCAGTCCGACTCAGACGCCAGCAAGGTGGAGGTGTAGTACTGGTTTGGGCTGGTATCATCAAAGATGAGCTTGTGGGGCCTTTTCGGATTGAGGATGGAGTCAAGCTCAACTCCCAGTCCTACTGCCAGTTTCTGGAAGACACCTTCTTCAAGCAGTGGTACAGGAAGAAGTCTGCATCCTTCAAGAAAAACATGATTTTCATGCAGGACAATGCTCCATCACACGTGTCCAAGTACTCCACAGCGTGGCTGGCAAGAAAGGGTATAAAAGAAGAAAAACTAATGACATGGCCTCCTTGTTCACCTGATCTGAACCCCATTGAGAACCTGTGGTCCATCATCAAATGTGGGATTTACAAGGAGGGAAAACAGTACACCTCTCTGAACAGTGTCTGGGAGGCTGTGGTTGCTGCTGCACGCAATGTTGATGGTGAACAGATCAAAACACTGACAGAATCCATGGATGGCAGGCTTTTGAGTGTCCTTGCAAAGAAAGGTGGCTATATTGGTCACTGATTTGTTTTTGTTTTGTTTTTGAATGTCAGAAATGTATATTTGTGAATGTTGAGATGTTATATTGGTTTCACTGGTAAAAATAAATAATTGAAATGGGTATATATTTTTTTTTTTGTTAAGTTGCCTAATAATTATGCACGGTAATAGTCACCTGCACACACAGGTATCCCCCTAAAATAGCTAAAACTAAAAACAAACTAAAAACTACTTCCAAAAATATTCAGCTTTGATATTAATGAGTTTTTTGGGTTCATTGAGAACATGGTTGTTGTTCAATAATAAAATTAATCCTCAAAAATACAACTTGCCTAATAATTCTGCACTCCCTGTATTCTGCGGGGATTTCGATCTGATGGTGTGTATAGCCATCAGATCCAAATCCGCCAGAGGATTTATCCGCTGGAAACGGTCCGGCGGACCGTTTCCATCGGATATCCTCTCGTCTGTACGAGGCCTTAGAATTACAGGCCTACAATATAAATTTCCATGCAAAATAATTGTACCGCTTTCAGCACCTAAAATCTGAAATAATCATACCGCCAGGGAGGTTAACAGCACTCTTCACTGGAAACCTCTGAACGCAATCATTGGGAGGGTTGTCCACACACATTTGGCCATAAAGTGTGCCTCTGCAGTGTCCTACACCGGAAACACTGGAGTATATTCTCTGGCCTCCTTGCACTTCACTTTACGTAGACATGAGTTTGCTCCCTGCATTCTGCCTTATTTAAATCTTGTAGTCAGCCACATAGACTTCTATGTCAGCTACTAGCTCAGTTCCAAAATAGCACTAGAACACGCACAGTAGTGACCGAACAGCTGGGAGAAGTGGCTGCAGCATTTCTAGTGAAGGACAAAGCTTTGTGGTGTTCTTCCTTAATTCCCTGGTAAACTCCTTAAAATATTTCAATGTTGACAGAGCAGTTCTCATACCATTTATACTTGGGATGCACTGATACTGGTATCATTATCGGTGCCGATACTGAGTATTTTCACGAGTGAAAATGGTCCCAATACCGAAAACCGATACGTTGCCTTGCAATTTGTGTCTATACAAAATGAATGGGCACAAATTGCACTGCAAAGAATCGAATGTGATTTGAACAGGAATGTGGTGCGATGTCTGAATTGCATACAATTTACCCCACCTCTCCTGTGTGTGTGAACCCAGTATAGAAAGGGAAGTGACATCTAGTGCAGCAATGCTAAAATTGCACTGACCCTCTACAGATTTGGCAATGCTAAGACTGCTCCGACCTCATACAGACATGGCATTGCTAGACGGGGGCGGGTACCACTGGGCCTCCTGTAGGGGGCCTGGGCACACAGGGGGACCCAGACAGCAGAGGAATCGGTGCAGCGGGATGGAGGACAATTACAAAATTAAGCACTGTGCCTTGTTCTTAAATTATCCTCTCGTCCTGCTGCATTGATCACCCTCCACGTACTGCCCACATCTGATTCCCTCTGTGTGCCTGGGGGGCAACAACCACCCCCACCCAGATTTCCGATGCTGCCGGGGAACACAGGTGGATGGAGAGTGGAGGAAGGGGGCTAGCAGGGGCGGACTGACCATTCCCGCACTCGGGCACTGCTCAAGGGCCCTATGCCACTAGGGGGCCCCATCAGGGTTGCCAGCCTCAGTAAAACCAGGAACAGTATGTAAAAATCTGTGTTGTTATAAAAATCCCAAGATTATAGCTGCTCCGCCTTTCCAGTACCTTTTCAGTGTGTGTATGTGTATTCTGTGTGTGTATATTGTGTGTCTGTGTGTGTATACTGTGTGGCCCCATAATCTATTGCCTGGGGGCCCCATAATCTATTGTCTTGGGGCCCCATAATCTATTGTCTTGGGGCCCCATAATCTCCTATTGCCTGGGGGCCTCATAATCTCCTATTGCCTGGGGGCCCCATAATCTTCTATTGCCCAGGAGCCCCATGAGTTGTCAATCCGCCCCTGGGGGCTAGTAAATATGTAATTTACCAGCTCCTTTCTTTTCTGAATTGGACACAGAGAGCAAACGGTACCGATCGCTCCTGTGTCCATTGATAACTGAGCATAGTAAACTATGTTTACTATGGTACAGTTTATGAATGAACAGAAGCCTTCTGTTCGTTCATCTGCAGTGCAGCTGAGGCTACAGAGAAAGGAACTGAAGAATCTGTGTCCTCAATTCCTTTCTCTGTCTCAAAGGTAAGATGTCAGGGGTCTGTTTAGACCCCTGATATTTAATCCAAGCCCCCCCAACAGCATTGTAAAAACAAAATGTTAAAAAAATACTGTAAAATTGTAAAAAAAAAAAAAATGTCAACATATATATATTTTTTAAATAGTGATTTTTGTAATTCGGGGAGGACCTGTCAGCTAGGCTGTGTGGGGCCCCCGTGATTTATAATGGCAGCCCTGTTGTTAGGACGGCTCCAGCACTGTACAAATCTGGCATTTCTAAGCAGCAATTCAGCAAATGAGGAACATAATTATATTATTCCTATTTTACAAAACACACTTATATACTTGTCACCCCTACCTAGGTATGCAGAGTCCATTGACCGATAGCTGTGGGTTGGAGAGCGGGCAGAGAAGCTGTGAGTGGGAGATCCTGGCAGACTGTCACTAGAGGATAGAGAGCGGCTGAGAGAGGAAAGAGAGCGGCTGGTGTGCAGCAGATTGGACTGCTTGGTGATCTTACGAAAGAGAGAGCTGCGCTTCTTACTGTCAGGGGAAGATCAAGACAGGAAAGAAAAGAGAAAAGGATGGAAAAGGAACAGACAGCCCTTCAATAATATTCATACGCTTGTGTGATTTTCCTGTTGCCCTATGCTGAATGGATTTACCCTTCCCTCTGCCTGTCTGCCACTCATTCCATTTACACCCGTCCCTTGTCTCATTCCTTATGTATTCCATAATTCCTCCTGTCTCCTTTTATGCAATGCCAAAAGTTCTCATATTCTACATTCTATGCCACCCTTGTTACAAAGACAAAGCTTTATAGTTGTGAAGGTTTCAGTGATTTTAGCTCCTTAGCCATGGCCCTCCATACAGTTGCACTTCAGTTAGATGATTAAAGCTGAATTCCAGGAATTCAGCCCCTTGGTAAAAGAATTAAGGCACACTATGAGTTAAGTCCAGTAAGGTGCATGACACCTCCTGGGCTTAGCTCTATTATTTACATCTTTATAGTACTCCTGTAAGATGGCGGGAGACGCCCAATGCTGATCCTTCTGAGCTCTGCCCAATCACATAAGTCTTGGTATTATGGGAACTTATTCACAAAATACAAAGGGCCAGATCCTCAAACGAATTACGCCGGCGTATCTATGGATTTGCCGCGTAATTTCAAAGTTCCCGCGTCGTATCTCTGTTTTGTATCCACAAAACAAGATACGACGGAATCTGGGCTCGATCCGACAGGCGTACGTCTTAGTACGCCGTCGGATCGTAGGTGCATTTTTACGCTGGCCGCTAGGTAGCGTTTCCGTCGAATTCCGCGTCGAGTATGCAAATTAGCTAGATACGGTGATCCACGTACGTCCGGCCGGCGCATTTTTTTACGTCGTTTGCGTTCGGCTTTTTCCGGCGTATAGTTACCCCTGCTATATGAGGCGTATCCTATGTTAAAGCGGGGGTTCACCCTTAGAGGGCACTTTTCCCCCTTAGATTCCTGCTCGTTTTTACTAGGGGAATCGGCTATTTATTTTAAAATATGTGCAGTACTTACCCGTTTACGAGATGCATCCTCTCCGTCGCTTCCGGGTATGGGCTTCGGGAATGGGCGTTCCTTCTTGATTGACAGTCTTCCGAGAGGCTTCCGACGGTCGCATCCATCGCGTCACGATTTTCCGAAAGAAGCCGAACGTCGGTGCGCAGGCGCAGTATAGAGCCGCACCGACGTTCGGCTTCTTTCGGCTACGAGTGACGCGATGGATGCGACCGTCGGAAGCCTCTCGGAAGGCTGTCAATCAAGAAGGAACGCCCATTCCCGAAGCCCATACCCGGAAGCCGACGGAGAAGATGCATCTCGAAAACGGGTAAGTACGGATCATATTTTAATACAAATAGCCGATTCCCCTAGACCGAACGAGCAGGAAGCTAAGGGGAGAAATTTTTTTTTTTTATAAATGGGTGAACTCCCGCTTTAAGTATGGCCGTCGTTCCCGCGTCGAATTTTGAAAATGTTACGTCGTTTGCGTAAATCGTTTCTCGAATAGGGATTTGCGTAGAATGACGTCACCGTCGTAAGCATTGGCTTGTTCTGGTTTAATTTCAAGCATGCGCACTGGGATACCCCCACGGACGGCGCATGCGGCGTTAAAAAAAAAAGTAATTTACGTTGGGTCGCGACGTATTAGAATAAAACACGCCCCCATCACATAGATTTGAATTGCCCGCCCTTACGCCGGGAGAATTACGCTACGCCGCCGTAACTTTAGAGGCAAATGCTTTGTGAATACAGCATTTGCCTCTCAAAGTTGCGGCGGCGTAGCGTTACTAGGATACGCTACGCCTGCATAAAAATATGATCCGCTACGTGGATCTGGCCCAAAGGCTTCTGTGAATGGGTATCAAAGGGGAAAAGCGGCTGTAGATGCCTGGAGTATCTCCCCAGCAGAATAATAAACCTGTGAAATTTCAATAAACCTGTAAGATATCATGCAGCTCCTTGGACTTTCCTCATAGGGGTTTATTTACTAAAGCTAAAGAGTGCAAAATGAGTCACACTTCTGCAGGGAGACCAATCGGTTTCCACGTTTTATTGCCAAAGCTTAATTAAACAAGCTGTCATGTATCAGGTGTGCCCAGAACTGTGTGGCTAGCAACAGAGGAACACCAAACACATAAGTGAAAATATATTGATTTATTGAGGTAAGTGAATAATATAAATACAACCACCCCCAATATGACAACCAACCAACAGAGACCCACAAATAAAAACAGACAGATATGTACAATAAATGGGAAATGCCAGAATCATAAAGAATAGCCAGGCCAGGGTCATACACAGCAGATCGGCAGATGGACAAAGGGATATTCCAGAAGCTTAAACGTTAGCCAGGCCAAGGTCATACACACAGGGCCGCCATCAGGAATTATGGGGCCCCTTACACAGCTTCAGGCATGGGCCCCCTGGAGCAGAGAACTGGGGGGGGGGGTGCTGCTGCCTGAAATTGGGAAGCGGGGGGGGCTGCCGCGAATTGAGAAGCTGGGGGGGGGGGGGCCCTTTACAAAAAAAAGAGGAAATAAAGAAAAATATATATAAGAAAAGAGAGTAGCCATCCGGGGCCCTGGGGACCTCTGGGCCCTTTAATAAAAAAAAAAATTCTATATATATATATATATATATATATATATATATATATAAAAAATGTAGGTATATATATATATATATATATATATATATATATAAAAAGAAATTACAAAAAAAGGGGGGTTGCCATCCGAGACCTCTGGGTCCTTTAATAAAAATTTAAAAAAGAAACCTCTGGGCCCTTTAATAAAAATAAAAATAAAAAAATATATATACAAAAAAATAAATAAACATTTAAGAAAAAAGAAAAGGGGGGTTGCCATCCAGGACCTCTGGGCCCTTTATTAAAAATATATATATATATATATAAACAAAAATAAGAAAATAAACATTTATAAAAAATAAAAAAAAGAGGGGTTTGCAACATGGGGCCCTGGGGACCTCTGAGCCCTTTAATAAAAACAAAAATTATATATATATAAAAGAAATACAAAGAAAAAAGAAATATAATAATATAAAAAAAAAAAAATTATAAAAAAAAGGGGGGTTGTCATCCGGTGCCCTGGGAATCTCTGGGCCCCTGGGGACCTCCAGACCCCTAAAAAAAAAAATTGTCCCTTTAATAAAAAATAAAATAATAATATATTAAAAAATATATATATATTTTTTTATAAAAAAAAGGGGGTTGCCATCCAGGGCCTTGGGGACCTCTGGGCCATTTAATAATAATAATAATAATAATAATATTATATATATATATATATATATATAAAAATAAAAGAAATAAAAAAATCTATAAATTTTATTTATTTTTTTATAAAAAAAAGGGGGGTTGCCACCTGGGCCCCTGGGGACCTCCGGGCCCCTTACAGGTGTACTGCCTGTACCCCCCTGATGGCGGCCCTGCATACACAGGGAGATCAGCAGATGGGGTACGGAACACAGGACAGGGAGAGGATGGATGGTCAGGACAGGGAGACAGGATCAGGAACTCAGGTAGCAGATTTCAGAAACAGGTTCAGATAATCAGGCAGCAGGTACAGATCAGGGCACGAGGACGATACCAGGGCAAGGTATGTTTGCACTTGCCGGGTATTTATAGGAATGCCTGTAATTGGCCTCAAGTCACACCTGAGCGAATAAGGTGCTGTCTGCTCCACACTGCCAGGATCCATCCGCTGGTGGACGCCAGTACTGCGGCCCAAGGATGACATAACAACAGCAGGGAGAAGTTCCCCTGACAGTTCAAAACTGCCAGGAGACACCTGCTGGTGGACCTCAGTACTGCATGCCAAATGATAGATATTACCAGCGGATGGAACCTTTCCTGACACAAGCTCAGGTTAGAAGCTGATTGGTTTCTCTGCAGAAGTGTGACCTTCTCTAGCTTTAGTAAATAAACCCCATAGCGTACCTTTACTTTTTACCAAGTATTCAGCTGTAAATACACAATTGAAGTGGTTCTAAATTCAAAATGCTTTTTTTTTTTACTTTAATGCATTCCCTGCATTAGGAGAAAAAAAAACTACTACCTGTCCTACCTACCCCCTCTCTAAACACTTACCTGACAGCGATGTCCCAGCCGCAGCACCGTCTTCCCCTTTGCCTGCTTTCATAGGAGAACCAAGCAGCAGCGGGAGCCATGGGTTTACCGGTGCTGTGTGTGTGTGTCTATGGACACACACAGCCAAGCACAGGAGCATGCCCTCCTCCTTAGCACAGGGCTTGCTAAGGGGGCACCCAAAAGGAAGGAGTGAAAAGTTGTGGAAGGGAACTCCCTGCCATTACACAGAGAAGGTAAATATAAAAAAATGTTTATTTTAAATAAATATATATATATATATACACACAGGGCTTTTTTTCAGCAGGAACACGGGGGAACGCAGTTCCGGCACCTCCCAAACTGAATGTATGTAATGGAAAGAGATTCTGGGGTGTCCTGGAGAGTCTATTGATGCTGGCTGCTGGGGGATCTATTGTTGCTGGACGGGATATATTTTGCGAAGGAAGGGAGTCTGTTGTTGCTGGGAAATTCTTCTGTTGCTCGTGGGGGATCTATTGTTGCTGGGGGGTTAGTCATTGCTAGGGAGGGATGTACTGTTGAGGGAGGGGTCTTTTTTGCTGGCTGCTAGAGGGTCTATTGATGCTGGCTACTGTGGAATCTATTGTTGCTGGAGGGGATCTATTTTTGAAAGGGGTGGTCTGTTGTTGTTGGTGGGGGATCTATTGTTGCTAGGGGTGGGTCTTATGTTGCAGCAGGTCAATCGTTGCTGGGAGAGATCTGCTGGCTGCTTGAGGGTCTATTGATGCTGGCTACTAGGGAATCTATTGTTGCTGGAGGGGATCTATTTTTGCAGGGGGGGTCTTATGATGCTGGTGGGGGATCTATTGTTGATTGGATTGGGTCTTATGTTTCAGGGGGTCAATTGTTGCTGGGAGGGATCTGCTGGCTGCTGGAGGGTCTAATAATGCTGGCTGTTGGGAGTTCATTGTTGCTGGGGTGGATCTATTGTCACTGGGGTGTCCATTGTTGCTAGATCTATTTTACTTGTTATCCATAAATTCCATACAAAATACTTAGCACCACAAAAGGATACTTGTTTCTGTATTCTCTAAAAGGTGAGGTACTGAGGAGGTGAGTAAGGGGTGGAACCAAGGAACGGTGCTCGGAGGTGGGTAGGGGGGTGGAGTCAAGGGTGATTTGGAAGGGAGGAGTTCCTGCACCTATTCTATGAGAAAAAACGCCCTGTATATATATATATATATATATATATATATATATATATATATATATATATATATATAACCTTGGAGATGGTCTGATTGCTTTGCACTGAAACAATTCCGTTGCGCTATTCACCACACCAGTTTGGAATATCACCCACATTCAGTCCCAGTAACAACAATACCCAGGGAAACGTACATTCATTATTGACCCATTTTATTCTTAATATGTGGCAGGGGGTCCACTTTAAATATGGCATGTTAAAATACACTGAAACCTTCACTGGGAACCCCTACCCTAGCCAACTCCTTACGGGGGACCTTTATTGACTCACACAGCCCCCTCCATCTTCCCCAGCTTACCTCTCCTGTCCTTCTCTTCCTATGCTCCTCTTGGTCCTCCTGGCCATCTTGGACCGGTAGCTGCTTCTCCTAGCTGGACCAGTTCTAATTGACGTGTTCTCAAAAGGCGTTGTGGTGACAAGAACCTTGTTACCGCTCTGTGGAAAGATGGTGGGCAGTCAAGTACGCTATAGCATAAGCTGGAGGACCTTTCTCTTTACTTCACCAAGGAGGAGCTGAATGTCTCACCTTCAGAATTAGTTCCACCACCTCGGTGTGAACTAAGCCGTGAACCGGCTCGCCATTAACGTGGGTGATAAGGTCGCCAGCGCAGAGCCCTGCCTCATGGGCGGGACCACCTTCTTCAACATGCTATGGGAAACAAAGGTAGAGTTACCCGAGACAGATACCAGGGAAATGACAGACGCAGGATTTTCCCACTAGATTGAAGTGTCAAAAAACAGAAATGCAATGTAACTATGAAATATTTGTGGGATAGACACATAGGGCCAGATCCACGTAGATCGGCGTAATTTTAAGCAGGTGTAGCGTATCGTAGTTACGCTACGCCGCCACTACTTTGAGAGGCAAGTGCTGTATTCACAAAGCACTTGCGTCTAAAGTTACGGCGGCGTAGCGTAAATGTGTCGGCGTAAGGGAGCGGAATTCAAATGACAAAGATGTGGGCGTGTTTTATGTTAATTCAACTTGACCCCACGTAAATGACGTTTTTTTTTTAACGTCGCATGCGCCGGCCGTGGGGGTATCCCAGTGCGCATGCTCGAAATCACGTCGCAAATAGTCAATGCTTTCGACGTGAACGTAATTTACGCAAAGCCCTATTCACGAACGTTTTACGCAAACGACGGAAAATTCGACGCTGGCCCGACGTCCATACTTAACATTGCGTACGCCTCATAGACCCAGGGGTAACGTTACGCCGAAAAAAGCCTTACGTAAACGACGTAAAAAAATGCGCCGGCCGGACGTACGTTCTGAGAATCGGCGTATCTAGCTAATTTGCATACTCTACGCGGAAATCAACTGAAGCGCCACCTAGCGGCCAGCGTAAATATGCACCTAAGATCCGACGGCGTACTAAGACATACGTCAGTCGGATCTAGCCCCCATGCAGTCGTATCTTGTTTTGTGGATACAAAACAAAGATACGACGGGGCATCCTAGAAGTTACGCGGCGTATCAATAGATACGCCGACGTAACTTCTTTGTGGATCTGGCCCATACAGTGCCTTGAAAAAGTATTCATACCCCTTTAAATTTTCCACATTTTGTCATGTTACAATCAAAACTCAACAAAAATGTATTTTATTGAGATTTTATGTGATAGACCAACACAAAGTGACACGTATATGTGAAGTGGAGGGAAAATGATAAATGGTTTTCAAAATTGTTTACAAATAAATATCTGAAAAGTGTGGCGTATATTTGTATTCAGCCCCCTTTACTCTGATACCCCAAACTAAAATTTAGTGGAACCAATTGCCTTCAGAAGTCACCGAATTAGTAAATAGAGTCCACCTGTGTGTAATTTAATCTCAGTATAATTACAGCTGTTCGGTGAAGCCCTCAGAGGTTTGTTAGAGAACCTTAGTGAACAAACAGCATCACGAAGGCCAAGGAACACACCAGACAGGTCAGGGATAAAGTTGTAGAGAAGTTTAAAACAGGGTTAGGTTATAAGAAAATATCCCAAGCTTTGAACATCTCACGGAGCTCTGTTCAATACATCATCCGAAAATGGAAAGATTATGGCACAACTGCAAACCTACCAAGACATGGCCGCCCACCTAAACTGACAGGCCGGGCAAGGAGAGCATTAATCAGAGAAGCAGCCAAGAGGCCCATGGTAACTCTGGAGGAGCTGCAGAGATCCACAGCTCAGGTGGGAGAATCTGTCCACAGGACAACTATTAGTGGTGCACTCCAAAAAACTGGCCTTAATGAAAGAGTGGCAAGAAGAAAGCCATTGTTGAAAGAAAGCCATAAGAAATCCGTCTGTAGTTTGCGAAAAGCCATGTGGGGGACACAGCAAATTTTTGGCCTAAAAGCAAAACGCTATGTATGGCAGAAAACTAATTCTGCACTTCACCCTGAACAAACCATCCCCACCGTGAAACATGGTGGTGGCAGCATCATGTTGTGAGGATGCTTTTCTTCAGCAGGGACAGGGAAGCTGGTCAGAGTTGATGGGAAGATGGATGGAGCCAAATACAGGGCCATCTTAAAAGAAAATCTGTTAGAATCTTCAAAAGAGTTGAGACTGGAGGTTCATCTTCCTAGCAGTAAAACGACCCTGAACATACAGCCAGAGCTACAATGGAATAGTTTAGATCAGCTATTTGCAATAAGCAGACCCATCATGCTTTTGCCTCTGGGTGTCATGCTTGTGGCTGTCAGAGTCTTGCTATGCCTCATGGGACTTGTAGTTCTGCAACAACTGGAGGTCCGCTAATTGCATATCCCTGGTTCAGATCAAAGCATATTCATGTGTTAGAATGGACCAGTCAAAGTCCAGACCTAAATCCAATTGAGAATCTGTGGCAAGACTTAAAAATTGCTGTTCACAGACACTCTCCATCCAATCTGACAGAGCTTGAGGTATTTTGCAAAGAAGAATGGGCAAAAATGTCCCTCTTTAGATGAACCTCTGAGGGCTTCACAGAACAGCTGTATTTGTATTGAGATTAAATTACACACATATGTATTCTATTAAGAAGGTGCCTTCGGAAGGCAATTGTTTCCACTAGATAAAAAAACATTTATAATTCTCCTTCCACTTCACAATTATGTGCCACTTTGTGTTGGTCTATCACATAAAATCCCACTAAAATACATTTATGTTTTTGGTTGTAACATGACAAAATGTGGACAAAATGTAGAAAAAAAACATCTAAGCGTTGATGATGATGTCACAAGGAAATAAAATCTGCCCCTCATTACAGGATTAAGATAAAACAGGGGTCTCCAAACTCTCTAAACAAAGGGCCAGTTTACTGTCCTTCAAACTTTTGGAGGGCCAGACTGTAGGGAAAAAAATAATGCCCCATCTTTTGTATTGGTGGGAGGGATAGTGCCCCATCATTGGTGTCAGTAGCAGGAATAGCGCCCTATGATTGGTGTCAGTGGGAATAACAGTGCCCCATCGTTAGTACCAATGGGAGGAATAGTGCCCCATCCTGGGTGTAAGTGGGAAGAATAGTGCCCCATCAATGGTGTCAGCGGGAGGAATAGTGCCCTATCAGTGTCAGTGGGAGGAATAGCGCCCAATCATTTTTTTTTAAAGATATTTTTATTAGGTTTAAGACAAACCAACAAACATAAAAGCATACAAAAAAAAACCCACCAGACAACCTGGTCATAAACGTTAGGCAATACAAGTGCCCCATCATTGGTGTCAGTTGAAAGAGTAGTGCCCCACTCACCCAGACAATGTGCTGAACGCTGTACACATCGCTCTCCCCCATGTAGACTCGTATAGCCCTGAGCGTGAAGCCATACTTCTTCCCTGACCGCTGAATGGTGATGGGGGAGCGCATGCTACTGACGGCGGGGGTGTAGTCACGGCTGGGTGAGGAGTCCCGGGAGGAAGGATTGGATGACAGCGAGCGTGGGGACATTGGACTGACCAGAGGGGAGCTGCTGTGCTGTTCCACTGCATTGAAGAGATAGAAATCAACTGTAAGCTTCATACTATACATACAATATATAAATATATGCCATACAACATCAACTCTACCAATATCACTGGCTGCAGTGGTGATGCCTCCTATTACCCTGCAGAGAGCTGAGACACAGGAAAGGAAGGGCAGAGGGCTCTGGGATATGACGGCTGTGACTAACATCCTAGCTTCACCTTCACTATTATATTCAGGGGGGAAGATAGCAGCGTCCAACTGGGGGGGATAACTCAGTCCTTGGGGGCAGACTGGAGCTCGTATTTGCTGACTAGGCATCAGTTTGTTGCTTATAAACCGAATACTTCATATGTGGCAGTAGCTTCTACAAGCCCTGGCAAAGAAATGGGTTCTTTGTCGACATTGACAGAATTAGGCTCCATGCACACTGAAGCTGATAAAAGCTATAAAAAAAACGCCAGTAGCTTTGCAGGGAGCCTTTCATTGTTTTTTAGCGTTTTGGCAATAGCTTTAATCAGCGTTTTTCAGTGTAGCTTTTTTTTTTCAATGGATTAAAAAAGCGTTTTTCAGCGTTTTTCAGCGTTTTTCAGCGTTTTGCGTTTTTCAGTGTTTTTCCCCGTCAAAAAAAGGCACTTTAACCGCAAATTTCGGGCGTTCAAAAAAAAAAAAATAAACTCCAAAGCTCATTAACACTAAAAAACGCCCAAGGTGTGCATGGGCACATAGGCTAACATAGAGTTCAGTTTATGGGCTTTAAAAAAAAAAATCCAAAACGCCAATAAACTGCAGTTTATCAGCTTCGGTGTGCATGGAGCCTTAGGCTTTCTATGGGCTTCATAAATAAATATAAAAATTGGCCGTTCCAATCGATATTTCAAGGGCCACTGTAAGGCCACGAAAGTAAAAAGTGAAGACTAGAAATACAAGACCCAAATGGCTGAGGCTCAGTAGGCTAGCAAAGCTGGGGCTCAGGAGTTCTGTTCTGCCAATCTTGTGATTCACAATCTTCTGCCACACTACACAGCCAGGAGGGTAATACCTTCTTGTCTATGGGCCAGATCCACAGCCAGCCGCCGTAACTTAAATATTGCCATTTAAGTTACACTGCCGCAAAATTTTTACCTAAGTGCCCGATCCACAAAGCACTTACCTAGAAATTTTCGGCTGTGTAACTTAAATCCGGCCGGCGCAAGGCGTTCCTATTCAAATGGGGCGAGTCCCATTTAAATTAGGCGCACTCCCGCGCCGGCCGTACTGCGCATGCTCACAACGTCATTTTCCCGACGTGCTTAGCGCGGTTTTACGTTGCGCCGGGTTTTGAGAATCGCGACGGGCGTAAAAAAAAAAATTCGAGTTGCGGCGGGAAAAAAAAATTTTTAAAAAAAAAAGACGGCGACGCGGGATAGAAGGATCTACTTTTACAAGGCCTAAACAGTTTAGGCCTTGTAAAAGCAGCCCTAATTTTACGATTGCAAACTAATACTTACGGAGAAAAAACGAAGCGTAAAAGCTTTGTGGATCTCCGTAAGTGCTAATTTGCATACCCGAAGCGGCATTTCGACTCGAAATGCCCCCAGCGGCGGATGCGGTACTGCATCCTAAGATTCGACAGTGTAAGTCCCTTACACATGTCGGATCTTCTCCCTATCTTTTGGAAACTGATTCTGTGGATCAGTTCCATAGATAGAAACAGGGATACGACGGCGTATCAGTAGATACGCCGTCGTATCCCTTTTGTGGATCTGGCCCTATATTCCTATCGCACACGTTCCTGGATAACAAGGCTCATCAATGGTGGGTGCTGCAATGATTACCAGCTGGATCCTGGAGACATCAAGAAAGTGTACATATTCGCCAGCACACCATGGATCTACAATCACCATCCAAAGGCTTTTATTGCAGTGAGATCACATCACAAAGACAAGTGCAACATTTCGTATTCGCACAGGACCCCTTGTGCCTGACGAGGGGGGCCTACACGACTCCAAAACATTGCATTTGTCTATGTGATGTGATCTCTCAGCAATAAAAGCCTTTGGGCAGTGATTGTAGGAGGGTAATACCCAGTGGCGGCTGGTGCTCCATCGGTCAAGAGAGGGGGTTGAGGGGCGGCAAACAAACCTGAGACGTCTAACACACCCCCCCTCCCCTGGTCGCTCCAGACCACCACCTCACATCAACCCCCTGGTCGCCGGCTCACTCGCTCGCCAATCGATCGGCACTTACCCCATCCATTTTCGTGGCTGCAGCTTCCCCCCTCTGTCTCCTGGCAGTTGCTGCTTCTCCTTTCGGGCAATAGGGTTTTTGGACTCCTGGCCAATGGGGTCTAAGGACTCCTGGCCAATGGGGTCTAAGGACTCCTGGCCAATCGGACCCGCTTCCTGATTGGCTAGGAGTAGAAACAGGAAGACATTAGCGAATATTAATTCGCTAATGTCACACAACTGGGTGGGCTCAGGGCGCAGTGCTCTGCGCCCCGAGCCCGCCCTTTTTTAAAGCCAATTAGATCATGTGCTTAAAAATAAAAAAAAATGAAATTCATGCGTCCAGCGCCCTGCATGTAGATTAGGGGCTGGGGGCATGGATTAGGAGGGCGGCACCCCTTATGGAAAGGCCGCCACTGGTAATACTGCCTTCTTTTTAAAGTATACAGCAATTTTTCTTCTTCAGCCTGCTGAGTGGATAATAAAGGAAAAGCAGCACACTGATAAGATCCTGTCTGTGCCCTCTATTTGCCCTTAGTAAATTAATCCCAAGGTGGGTGGTGGTCATGCAATTCTGAGGTTACTCAGGTTTGGAAAGAATGATGATATAAAGACTAGAATGTTAAAAATCTCAGGACCAAGCATGTAACAACATGGCAGGGGGTCATACTATCTTTTATCAGTTTTGGATGGCTTTACCCTTCAAAGTAAGCCTTAAAGACAGCTCCCAGTCTCTAGTAATCAGGGGAAGGTTGCGGAACAGGCTAACAATCATGTGACCACTGTGACAGCCAATCACATGACAGGGTAGGCCTTCCTTCCCCTTGGGCATAGAGACCTATTTAAAGGGACAACAGGTGTTTGAAAGAAAAGGTTGAACATGCACAGAATGTAAATACACACATAGTAAAGGTATCACATAAAAAAAAAAGAAAAAATATATATGCAGATGGGTTTTAAGCGTTGAGCGGCACCTGTAGGAATCATCACAGAGAGTGCGGTGGTGGAAGCCGATTTTATAACCTTCCCCCCGGTTCTCCTCCGATCACTGTCCCCAGATAGATGCTGGTGGCGAGCCCTACGCAGAACAAGGTCATTGGTGGCGCGAGGGGAGAAGTCTGCATCCTGGTGCCCTTGAGATTCTAACGACTTGTCTCCTAGATGATAGAAGAAGTAAGTTACAAGATGCCAGATGTAGGGATTGTGTACACCGGACTGATGTTTATGCAAAGTCTCCATCACCAAAGGGGGTAAGGGAAAAGAATAAAAAACTGGTTATACTTTGTCAAATAATGATTGCTATGTGGATGAGATGATATACAGAGTATAGAGAGGTAAGAGGGGCTTATGTTTATCTTTTACATTTTCGATTGTAATGGATAATATATTGAATTTCTTTTTTTTTTATTGTTGCACAAACTGCTGGCACTATATAGTATATATATTCTATAAAATAATGTTTTTTTTTCCTATATTATATACTAATATTATAATTATAATAATATTTGAGAATATTATATTCTCAAATTGGGAATGTATTATATTATTTGATAATATTTATGTTACAATATCTCCCGAAGTCCCGAACAATTTACTATTTTTTTTTTTGTTTGCTCAATGTTTTTTCTTTTTCTATCTTTTTTTTGTTTTGTTTTTGTTTGTCTGTTTTCCCCCCACGTGATCTTCAGGGGAAGGAGTGAGGGGGAGGTTTATTTTATTTGAAAGTAGAGAAGAGAAGGTATAAACAAAGGAAGAATTAAAGTAGCGATATGGATGTATTGCAATCCAAGTTAAAGCGGGGGTTCACCCGTACATAACACTTTTTCCCCTTTAGATGGATGCTTGTTTTGTCTAGGGGAATCGGCTAGTTGTTTTAAAATATGAGCCGTACTTACCGTTTACGAGATGCATCTTCTCCGCCGCTTCCGGGTATGGGTCTTCGGGACTGGGCGTTCCTATTTTGATTGACAGTCTTCCGAGAGGCTTCCGACGGTCGCATCCATCGCGTCACGATTTTCCGAAAGAAGCTGAACGTCGGTGCGCAGGCGCAGTATAGAGCCCCACCGACGTTCGGCTTCTTTCGGCTACTAGTGACGCGATGGATGCGACCGTCGGAAGCCTCTCGGAAGACTGTCAATCAAGAAGGAACGCCCAGTCCCGAAGACCCATACCCGGAAGCGACGGAGAAGATGCATCTCGAAAACGGTAAGTACGGCTCATATTTTAAAACAACTAGCCGATTCCCCTAGACAAAACGAGCATCCATCTAAGGGGAAAAGAGAAAAAAAAACAACATTAGCTTTAACTAATTGTAGTAATAATTATTATTATCAGGTATATTTTGTGGCTTTAAATCCCTAATTTTATGTACTTAATAGGAGATGCCGCTGGATTTATTTTTTTCTCTCCTTCTTTTCTTTGGGAGGTCGGATGGTTAGATTTGTTAGATTTGTACTCTACTTTAATATAGGTTTATTCCTTCTCTTGCCATTGTATTATATTGTTTATATGTTTTGTTATAAATGAAAAATATTGAATAAAGAATTATATTTAAAAAAAAAAATAATGATTGCTATGTGGATGAGATGATATTCAAAGTACAGACAGTTAAGAGGGGCTTATGTTTGGACTAATCTTTTTACATTTTAGATTGTAATTGATAATATATTGAATTTCTTTTTCTTTTCTTTTTTTTGTAAATTGTTGCACAAACTACTGGCACTATATAGTATATATCCTATAAAATAATGTTTTTTTCTATATTATTTACTAATATTATAATTATAATAATATTTGAGAATATTATATAGTATTCTCAAATTGGTAATGTATTATATTATTTGAGGAAGTGACCTTGGTGTCCTCCTTTTCATTATATTGTATTATTTAGGCTATAGGTGGTGTGTTATGAAATTTTGTGTTCTCAGGTCCTTCTAGTTACGGCCAACATTGTTATATATGTTTTTTAACTAATTTGTATGCTTCTCTTTCAATAAATTTACATTTTTTAACTGTGGTATGCCTATAAAGTCCATCATCTGCCAATTTATTTTTTCAATTATTTGATAATATTTTTGTTACAATATCTCCCGAAGTCCCAAACAATTTACTACGAACATAGTATTAAAGTATATGTGAACCTTGTAAAACCTTGTAAAACCAGTTTAAAATATAAATGAAACTCAAAACATTTGTGTATAAAATATTTTATATATATATATATATATATATATATATATATATATATATAAAATGGGGCTTTGTTTTTTGCCTCTATTATGCAATCTCATATTCTTTAAGAAGGGATGTTGGTAACAGTTGTCAGGGTTCCTGCGGAGCATCCTTCAGCTGTATGTTGTGTATGCATCACTAAGTCGGCCTAAGGCTGCCTTCACAGGGGTATTTAGCCATGCTGCATATCCCAGGGGCAGGAATCTTCTGCTTCTTACGAATGAGAATGACAGCTGTGTGCTGGTAGGTGCGGCCACCAAACCTATACAGTGCAATGACAGACTGTTGGCAGCTGCAACAATTCGCAATTGGTCGCACAGCCAGCGATTACCTGCGGTGATCATGGCTGGACGCAATTTGCCCAAAACTTTAGTACCATTTGGTGCAGTGCAGTGGCGTATCTAGGGTATGGCAGATATGGAAAATGCCATGGGCGCCATCTGAAGGGGGCAGTCATGAGTGGCTGGCACTTACCAGGGCAGACTTGCCAACAGTCACAATTTTGCTGGGACATTCCCAGGCTATGGCTGTCCTGGGTAGTTTCCCCAAAAAATATTTTTTGTCCTAGGCAGGGATGGACTGGACTGAGTTGTGATATCCCCCCCCCCCCCCCTTAAAAAAAGATGAACCATTCAGAATGCTGGGAGGGATGTAACAGCCAGCTACAGAGATAGCAGGGGCTGCACCGTGTCCTAGCCAATCAGTGTCTGTGGTACAGAAGGCCCCGCCCTCACAGGTGTCAGCTGACTGCAGTCACATGACAAGAGATATGGCCACCATCCGGGTTTACTTCCTCTTTAAACTTTCTGGAATACACATATTGCTATTGTGGTGTAGGATCTGGGCCCGCTGTCCTTCCATCCTTCTTTCTTTCCCTCTTTCATTTCAGACTCTAACGACACCCCCGTTAGGTTATCTAAGAGACGGGTTTCAAATGTTTTGACAGGGGCACAGTTTCAGTGCTTGCCATAGGCGCCATTTTTACTAAATACGCCTCTGGTGCAGTGTACAGCCCAGTCCATCCACAGCAGCTTTTAGCCTCTTTGGCCATTTCAGCCTTATATCATGACACCAGTGGCGACTCACCTGGTTCTAGCTCTCCCAGGGGGATTTTACTTTGGCCGTGCTGAGTTCCACTGCTGCCCTTCACCCTGCTCTCTCCTTCCCCTTCCAGAGGGGCCACAAAACGGGCGGTGTCCACCAGGGCGGAGAATCGGCGCCTTGCAGCTAGCGGGGGGCTGGAGTCAGCATCGACTGAGTCTGAAAAATGTTTCCTGCAACAAGATGCCTCATCTGTAACCTTTATACCAAACCTTGCAGCTTCTAATTAGCCAAGAATGACCGGATGCCAAGCAAGGGAATGGGGGAACCCACTTACATCTCAGGAGACACAGTCCTCCAGCAGCGATCTCTCAGGGTCACACCTCCAAGGGTCTCTCTCTTGCTTGTCCTTTCAGATCTCTCTTGCTTGTTGCTGTCTTGAGATGTAGAGGGAGCCTTCTGCTCTAGCTGAGAAAGCTGTTCCATGCTGCTGTACACCTGTGCGTCATTTGGAAAATGGGGACACAATTCAGAATGACAACTTTAAATGGGTAAACAGACATTTAAACTAGGGTTGTCCCGATACCGATACTAGTATCGGTATCGGGACCGATACCGAGCATTTGCGCGAGTACTTGTACTCGCGCAAATGCTCCCGATGCTTTACCGATACTTTTTTTTTTTACCCTCTGAGAGCGGGTGGAGAGCGGTTGCAGAGGAGACAGAGAGGGGGCGGAGAAGGGGGTGGAGAGCGGTTGCAGAGGAGACAGAGGGGGCAGAGAGGGGGCTGAGAAGGGGGCGGAGAGCGGTCGGAGAGGAGACTGAGAGGGGGCGGAGAGGAGGCAGAGAGCAAAGCAGTCCTCGGGTATGTAAAACATGCCACCGGAGGAGAGGAGAGCTTCTGTCGCCGCCGCCGTCTAGTTGATCAGCGCTCGGGGAACATAACAGCTTTCATTTGAATAGCTGTGTGTTCCCCGCCGCGCTACATCATATATAGCCCCTCCCGCTTGCTCGGGCACTTTGATAGACAGATCACCCATCCAAGGATTGGACGGGTGATCTGTCTATCAAAGTGCCCGTACAAGGGGGAGGGGCTATATATGATGTAGCGCGGCGGGGAACACACAGCTATTCAAATAAAAGCTGTTATGTTCCCCAAGCACTAGACTAGTCTGCGGGCGGGGGACCTGGCTGGGGACACGGCTGCATTGGGGGAGACACGGCTGCATTGGGGGAGACACGGCTGCATTGGGGGAGACACGGCTGCATTGGGGGAGACACGGCTGCATTGGGGAAGACACGGCTGCATTGGGAGAGACACGGCTGCATTGGGAGAGACACGGCTGCATTTGGGGAGACATGGCTGCATTTGGGGAGACACGGCTGCATTTGGGGACACACGGCTGCATTTGGGGATACATGGACACATTTAAAAAAAAAAGTATCGGTAATTGGTATCGGTGAGTACATGAAAAAAAGTATCGGTACTTGTACTCGGTCCTAAAAAAGTGGTATCGGGACCACCCTAATTTAAACTGATGGCATAATCATGATATATACACTATTGTGCAAAAGTTTTAGGCGGGTGTAAAAAAAATTCTGTAAATTAAGAATGCTTTCTCTAATAGAAGTGTTAATAGTTTATTTTTATCAGTTAACAAAATGGAAAGTAAATGAACAGAAGATAAATCAGAATCAATATTTGGTGCGACTCCCCCCTTGCCTTCAAACCAGCTTCAAATCTTCTAGGTACACTGGCACAGTTTTTGAAGGAACTGGGCAGGTAGGTTGTTCCAAACATCTTGGCGAACTAACCATAGATGTGGATGTAAGCTGTCTCAAATCCTTCTGTCTCCTTATGTAATCCCAGACAGACTCCATAAATGTTGAGATCAGGGCGCTGTGGGGGCGAAACTGCGTTCCCGCTGTGAAAAAAGTGCAGGGACTCCGTTCCCACGCGTTCCCGCAGGACTTGCGCCCTGCCGTTCTCCAGCCCTCTGGTGAACAAACTGCCTCCTGCTACAGCCAAATATTTCAAATTTTGACCCATCAGTTCAGGGGTAAGCTTTGCCCACTTCCGGGAGCCTCAGCTGCGGGTATTGATGTCACGGTTGGGGCTCCCTCCTCCTCCTCCCCCTGTCACCGGGTCAGTAGGAGAGAGAAGAAGAGCCTCGCGCATGTGCAGTAGGGTTCTCGGCGTGAAGCCGAAAGGCTACACTGCTGGGTTCCCTTACTTACAATGGAGGCAGCAGCACCCGACAGCTGATGGAAACATCACTGTACTCCAGGACAGGTAAGTGTCCGATTATTACAAGTCAACAGCTGCAGTATGTGCAGCTTCTGGCTTTTTATTTTTGCAGCGGTGGGCGGACCGCCGCTTTAATGAATGTGTTTTAGGCTACTTTTACACTGAAAGTGCCGAGCATTCGGGGAAAAGTGCAGCTAGTTTTAGCTGCGCTTTACCATCATTTTAGCGGCGCTTTTCAGCCGTTAGCGGGGTGCTTTTAACACCAACTAGTGGCCGAAGAAAGGGTTTAAAGCACCCGTGTTTCGGGGCTTGCCAAATCGCTTTGCAGGCGTTTGGGCAGTGCTGCCTATTCATTTCAATGGGTGCTAAAACACCTGAAAACTGCCTCAGTGTGAAAGCAGCCTTAACATACATATGAACTTGATGATCATCCGCACCTGCTTGGTATAATGGGTTAATCAGAGACCTGACTCTAATACCGCGTACACACGACCGTTTTTCGGGTTGTAAAAAATTACGTTTTTTTTAATGTCATTAACCACTTCCTTACTGGGCACATATACCCCTTCCTGACCAGGTGAAATTTCAGCTTGTGGCACTGCGTCACTTTAACTGACAATTGCGCGGTCGTGCGACGTGGCTCCCAAACAAAATTGACGTCCTTTTTTCCCCACAAATAGAGCTTTCTTTTGGTGGTATTTGATCGCCTCTGCGGTTTTTATTTTTTGCGCTATAAACAAAAATAGAGCGACAATTTTGAAAAAAAAACAATATTTTTTACTTGTTGCTGTAATAAATAGCCCAATTTTTTTAAAAAAATAAAAATGTTCTCAGTCTAGGCGATACGTATTCTACTACATATTTTTGGTAAAAAAATAAAAATCGCAAGAAGCGTCTGGTTTGCGCAAAAGTTATTGCGCTTACAAAATAGGGGACAGAATTATTATTATTTTTTATTATTTTTGTGACTGCGACATTATGGCGGACACATCGGACACTTTTGACACATTTTTGGCGCCATTCACATTTATACAGCGATTAGTGCTATAAATATGCACTAATTACTGTATAAATGTGACTGGCATTGAAGGGGTTAACACTAGGGGGTGAGGAAGGGGTTAAATGTGTTTCCCTAAATTGTGTTCTAACTGTGGGGGAAGGGGGGTGACTGGGGGAGGTGACCGATCTGTGTCCCCATGTACAAGGGACACAGATCGGTCTCCTCTGTCCCCTGACAGGACATGGATCTCTGTGTTTACACACAGAGCTCCACGTCTTGTCCCTGTAGCCGCCGATCCCGAGTGCTTGGCGGCCATCACGGCCGCCAGGCACTCGCATCAGCATCTCAGCGATGCGGCGAGCACGCGCGCGCCGCCGCCTGACGCGCCCGCGCCGCTGGATGCGCACGCAGGCTGTGTTTTTACGGCCTGTTAGAGATTTACAACCACCCCGCGGCCGTATAAAGTCGTACGGCCGTCGGGTAGTGGTTAAAAACGATCGTGTGTGGGCTCCAGAGCATTTTTCACGATGTAAAAAATGGGCATAAAAATTTCGAACATGCTCTAGTTTTTCAAGTCTTTTTTAACGTTGTAGTTTTTTACATCGTAAAAAATGGTCGTGTGTGGGCTTTAACGACGTGAAAAAAAAAACCCTGCTCAGAAGCAAATTATGAGACGGGAGCGCTCGTTCTGGTAAAACTACCGTTCATAATGGAGTAAGCACATTCATCACGCTGTAACAGACAGAAAAGCGCAAATCGTCTTTTGCTAACACGGAATCAGCTAAAGCAGCCCCAAGGGTGGCGTCATCCGCATGGAACTTCTCCTTTATAGTGCCGTCGTACTTTGCTAGAGCATTTTTTTTTCACAATCGTGTGTAGGCAAGGCCGTTTAAATGATCGGTTGAAAAAAACTTTTTTTTTCTAGACCCTTAAAAACCTAATTTTTTACAACCCAAAAAACGGTTGTGTGTACGCGGCATAATCCTACAAAATTACTAACTTTGTGCAAGTGTAAAATTTGATGCTGGTTTGTAGCATTTTGTAAACAAACAAAAAAAAATAAAGAAAGCATTCTTACTTTACAACATTCCTTCACAGCTGCCTAAAACTTTTGCACAGTACTGTGTCTGGATGTATGTATGTATGTGAATATATATATATATATATATATATATATATATATATATATATATATATATATATATATATATAATCTCATGAAGTATAAACTCTGGTGCAGTGGATTGGTTCAGATAGCCTCCACTGTCATCTTGTGGTAATATAAAATACTGCATTTTATTTTGCTGCTTCCCTATAAAGCTGAACACAAAGCAGCTCTAAAAAAAAAAGAGAAAAAAAAAGAGAAGACTGGATAATAATAAACATAATCAAAAAGCTTGTCTTGTAATGCGACATGACTTGTCATGCGACTTGTCGTGTGATTTTGAACTGTAAAATAGCAATGAGAAATCGCATTGGTGTGAACTACTAGGGCTTAAGGCTGATGCTAAGCAGTATATGATCTCACTGATATGCAGGGGCAGACTGACCATTCGGGCACAGCCGAGGGCCCCCATCAAGGTTGCCAGCCTCAGTAAAACCAGGGACAGCATGTAAAAATCATTGTTTTTTTTTTTTTTAAATCCCAAGATTAGAGCTGCCCCGCCTCTCCAGTACCTTTTGGGGGGCCTCATAATGTCCTATTCCCAGTGGGGCCCCATAATCTCCTATTGCCGGGGGCCCTATAATCTCCTATTGCCCGGGGGCCCCATGAGTTGTCAGTCCGCCCCTGCTGATATGATATGGTGGGCAATGATACCAAAGCTATTACATGTAGGTGGATGGTGAATAGTCTGTTTATATGATTACTGACACAAAGTGACAGTGAATTGAATACGGAGGGCCAGATTCACAGAGAGATACGACGGTGAATCTCCTGATACGCCGTCGTATCTCTGACTTAGGCTGGTCGTATCTATGCGCCTGATTCATAGAATCAGTTACGCATAGATATGCCTAAGATCCGACAGGTGTAACTGTGTTACACCGTCGGATCTTAACTGCAATTTAAAAATGGCCGCGGGGCGTTCTCACTGATTTACACTGAGAAATATGTAAATCAGCGAGATACGGAAATTCACGAGCGTACGCGGACCCGACGCAGTGTTATTACGACGTTTCCGTATCGGTTTTCCCGGCGTATACTTACCCCTGCTTCTATGAGGCGCAGCCAATGTTAAGTATAGCCGTCGTTCTGGCGCCGATTTTTGTTTTTTTTTTACGTCGTTTGCGTAACTCGTTCTCGAATACGGATGGATGTCATTTACGTAAGCGTCGAAACCAATGACGTCCTAGCGACGTCATTGGGAGCAATGCACGCCGGGAAAATTTGCGGACGGCGCATTTAAATCAGCGCGGGAACGCGCCTGATTTAAATAGTACACTCCCCCTAGCCGCGGAATTCGAATTCCGCCGGGGGATTTACGATCCGCCGCCGCAAGTTTGGAGGTAAGTGTTTAGTGAATTAGCCACTTGCCTCTCAAACTTGCGCCAGCGGATCTTAAATCACATAGATCACGCGGATCTAAAGATCCGCTGATCTATGCGAATCTAGCCCATTGTTGCTGATTGTGAGTTAAATACAAAGCCATGTTTCATGACAGCTGATTCAGGATACAATGTTATGAATGTGCATTGCCCTTGAGCAGTGTTCAATAAGGAATTGTATACATAAGGATAAGTAGCAGTTCTTAGCCCTGGTAAGGCGATTGCAGTGTATGGATAAGTCAGTCAAGGTGAACTAATATTTCACCCTATACTCTACAACCTTGGTGCCAATATTGGAGGATACCGGACCACGTTGGCTAAGCACAGGCAAATGATGAGATGTAATGAAGCAAACCTTGAAGCTTGAGGATGGTTAGCATCAGTGCCGGGGGGGGGGGGAGGCACCTAGAGCCCAGGGTAAACATGCCAAACTACGACCCTAACCTATGTATCCTGGTCCGTTATCGATAATGGCACTCTGCACATTTACACATTAGGAAATACTGAACCTATGAAATATTGTTAGGCTTACCTTACTGAACCGTGGAGTGCAGGATGAGAACTGACGGATCTCTACAGAGTCTTCATCATTTGTATCATCTTCATCATAAGAGTTAATATGCTGATAACGATCTGATCGAGCTAAAGAGACACAAATATTAAAGGATAGTAAAGAAATGTCATTATCCTCATCTCCTAAATTTATATTCCCCCCCCCCCCCCAGCATCTTATTACAGAATACCGGCTCCAGAGTGTCTTATTACCCCCCTGTAAGATCTTATTACAGTAACCCAGCTCCTGAGTGTCTTATTACCCCTGTAATATCTTATTACAATAACCCGGCTCCCGAGTGTCTTATTACCCCTGCAATATCTTATTACAGTAACCCAGCTCCTGAGAGTCTTATTACCCCTGTAATATCTTATTACAGTAACCCAGCTCCTGAGTGTCTTATTACCCCTGTAATATCTTATTACAATAACCCGGCTCCTGAGTGTCTTATTACCCCTGTAATATCTTATTACAATAACCCGGCTCCTGAGTGTCTTATTACCCCTGTAATATCTTATTACAATAACCCGGCTCCTGAGTGTCTTATTACCCCTGTAATATCTTATTACAGTAACCCGGCTCCTGAGTGTCTTATTACCCCTGTAATATCTTATTACAGTAACCTGGCTCCTGAGTGTCTTATTAACCCTGTGATATCTTATTACAGTAACCCGGCTCCTGAGTGTCTTATTACCCCTGTAATATCTTATTACAATAACCCGGCTCCTGAGTGTCTTATTAACCCTGTGATATCTTATTACAGTAACCCGGCTCCTGAGTGTCTTATTCCCCCTGTAATATCTCATTATAATAACCCAGCTCCTGAGTTTCTTATTACCCCTGTGATACCTTATTACAGTAACACGGCTCCTGAGTGTCTTATTACCCATGTAATATCTTATTACAGTAACCCAGCTCCTCAGTGTCTTATTACCCCTGTAATATCTTATTATGGTAACCCAGCTACTGAGTGTCTTATTCCCCCTGTAATATCTTATTACAGTAACCCGGCTCCTGAGTGTCTTATTTCCCCTGTAATATCTCATTACAGTAACCCGGCTCCTGAGTGTCTTATTACCCCTGTAATATCTTATTACAGTAACCCAGCTCCTGAGAGTCTTATTACCCCTGTATTATCTTATTATAGTAACCCAGTTCCTAAGTGTATCACCTGTTTCCTTACCCTCCTTTGTTGCTATTATGAAAGTTTTTTCATACTCACTGTCAAAGTAGCTAGTATCATCTTCAGCCTCCAGATGAGGTATAAATTCAGCTTTTTGTCTGAGTAACCCATTCCAATCCAAATCTGTGAAAAAATTGTGTGCTTTGACCTCAACAGCACCCCCTGAGATAACAAGAAGACAGGAAAACACATAAAACACATACATTGTATGATTATAATATAGTTCTATTATACTTTATACATACATAGAACCCTGCACCTTCACTATGACATTATTACTGATCACGATAGGGCCTCATCAATTAGTACTGTAAAAAGAGAAGTATGGTCAAAGTTTGTTGGCCATACTTCTCATAGGGTAACGGGTGTAACACTTTGTTTGTTCTCCTGTGACCCAGAGTAAGCCGATATTGGGCTATTGTCTGCTATCAGCTGATGAGGCATCTCCGGAAAGATCACAACAATATTATTTAAGTATGAGAGATAGATAGATAGACATGAGAAGTAGAGTTTGTAATACCCTGAACTCTCTCATCACTTTCAGTTCAGATAGCTCATAGGCGCACTGGGCACTCTTTGGCGGCACTGATGGGCACTCATGGGCGGCACTCATGGGCACTTATGGGTGGCACAGATGGGCACTGATAGGTGGGCACTGGGCATAGATGGGCACTAAGAGGTGGCACTGATGGACACTGGGTGGCACCGATGGACACTGGGTGACACTGAGGGGTGGTACTGATGGCATTGCTGGGCACAGTCAGTGCCCATGTTGATAGTCAGTGCCCATTTGTGGGCACTGATTGGCATCGATTGCATTAAAAAAAAAATAGGATTTTTATACTCACCGTAAAATCCATTTCTCTGAGTTCATAGACGGACACAGCATTCTTTGACATTAGGGTTATATCCGCTTTCACTAGGAGAGTTTAGGCAGAAAAAAAGCACTTAAAGTGTTAACAAACACAAACCTCAGTGCAGCTCCTCCCAGGGGGCGTGGCCCCCCCGGTATAACCCACACCCTGCTCTAACAGCCTCAGTTCGTAACAAGCAGTACAAACAAAGGAGGGGTGGGTGCTGTGTCCGTCTATGAACTCAGAGAAATGGATTTTACGGTGAGTATAAAAATCCTATTTTCTCTTTCGTTCATAGACGGACACAGCATTCTTTGACATTAGGGACGTCCCAAAGCAGTGTCAAAAAATTAGAGGGGTGGGAAATAACACAGCAAAAACAGGTTACACCCCAAACAAAACCGGGAGTTGCTCAACGGAGAAACTCCTACCATAAAACGCCGCCTGTAACATCTGCGGCCGAAGGAGGCATCAGAAGATGCACTCACATCCACCTTATAAAACTTTGAAAAAGTGTGGACCGACGACCAGGTCGCTGCCATATACCCCTGTAACACAGAGGCCTGATGCCAGAAAAACCAAGAGGCTCCGATCGCCCTGGTCGAATGCGCCGTAACCCAAAAGGGAGGCGCCAGCCCCTTCAGGGCATAGGCCTGAAGCACAATTCGTCGGATCCATCCCGAAAAAGGGGTGGCTGACGAGACTACCAGGCCCCCTTGTAGGACCAGCCAGCGACGCGAACAGTGAGTCCGACTTTCGGAACGGAATCGTAGCAGATAAGTACACTCGTAGGGCCCGAATCACATCCAGAGGATGTAAAGTGGCCGCCTCCCTGCATTTCGGCCAAGGACATAAGGATGGAAGAACAATGTCATCATCAACGTGAAAGGCCGAAACGACCCTGGGGAGAAAAGACGGCTGCGGTCGCAGCACCACCTCATCCTTATGGATGACCAAGTAGGGAGCCTTGCAAGACAAGGCCGCCAGAACAGACAAACACTCGTCTGATCGAGGTAATTGCTACCAGAAAAAATCACAGTGGAAATGCCCACGCTGAGCCATGGCCACGTGACGACGCAGACCTTCCTGGGCTAGCACCCAGAGTCAAATGCATGAAGGGCAGGTACTCTAGCACTGAGCTAAACCTGCTCCCCTTTTGTGACAGTCAACAAAAAAACCTCCCGAATGTCCACAAAGGGAGCATCCAGAAGAACCGAAAGGACTAAATTCAAGTCCCATGGGGGTAGTGGAGGGGCCACATGCCAGACCCCCAGACCAGACGTACGCACCAAGGAGTGCGACGCCAAGGCTCATCGAAAGTAACAGCCAGAGCAGAAAACTGACTCCTAACCGTACTTAAGGCGAGAGCCTGATCCACTCCCTGCTGTAAAAAACAGCAGAATCCTGGACACCACGTATGTCCGAGGGTGCCACTTCATCTCCTTACACACAGAGATGCAGGCCTTCCACGTATGATGTAAAACCTACGTGAGGTAGACTTCCGTGCAGGCAGCACGGTAGAGACCACTAAGCCCAATAGGCCTCGGGCCCACAGCCCCAGGCTCTCAACTGCCACGCCGCTAAGCCAGTGGCTGTAAAAAACAGGGTGGATGATCGGACCCTGTAACAGAAGATCAACCCCCAGGGGAAGACGCTAGGGGGTGTCTGCCATCAGACGCACCAGGTCCGCGTACCATGAGCGACGCGGCCAATCTGGGGCAATCAGGATTGATAGAATTCCCTCGGCTTCCACTCTGCGCAGCAGTCGAGGAAGAAGCTACCGAGGAGGGAAGGTTTAAAGTAGGCGACAGTGACCCCAAGGAGCCACCAACGCGCCTGACGCGTCTGCCCATGGGTCCCTTGACCTGGCCAAAAAACATGGCACCTTCCGGTTGAGGCGGGACGCTAGAAGGTCCACGCATGGAGTGCCCCACTTTCGGCACAGACACTGAAAACCCCTACGGGTGGAGAGACCACTCTCCTTGGTCTAGCGCAGTCCGACTCAGGAGTCGGCCCGCCAATTCCATACTCCCGGAATGTACACGGCCGATAGAGCTGGAACGGACCTTTCAGCCCACCGAAGGATGTGCGCGACCCTCGTCGCTGCAACAGAACTCCGTGTGCTTCCCAGATGGTCGACGTACGCCACCGCGTTGTCGGACAGGGTCCTGAATGGTCAGCCCTGTAGATCCAGGGACCACCAGGTAAGGCAAAGCCTGATCCAGGACACCGATTGGTAGGTGGGACTCCACCTGACTCCAGCGCCACAGGGCTGACTGGGTGCCCCAAAAAAACCCTCCCCAACCGGAGAGGCTGGCATCCGTCGCGACCACCGTCCAGTGACATGGCAGAAATGCCTTTCCAGCCCAAAGCACCGGAAAAGACAGCCACCACACCAGAGACCAGGTGACTCAACTGAACCTGGTAATCCAGGGATGACGGAAGCTTGTCCCCACGAGACAGCAGTTCCCTCTGTAGCACCCTGGCGTGGAATTTGGCATACGGAACCGCCTCGACAGAGGCCATCGTCAGACCCAGAACCCTCATGCAGAATCGCAGAGATGACCACTACTAGGTCGACAACTGCTGCCCAGCAGATTGCAGAGTCTGAATTCTTTCCGTTAGGAGAAAATTTTTTCGCCCCGGCGGAATCCAGGACTAGTCCCAGGAATTCCAGTCCCTGAGACGGGACCAACACTGACTTCTGGACAAAACAGAAGTCAGCCAAACTCTTGGAGAGTCTGACACGTGACAGACATGGCTCCACTAATTCAGAGCTCGAGGAAGCTCGTAGGAGAATGTCGTACAGACATCCCACAATAACAAACCCCCGCTGCCACAGCCGGGCCAGTATCGGAACCAGCACCTCGGTGAAAATCTGTGGTGTCGACACCAAGCCGAGCGGGAGGGCCACAATGAAAAATGGTCCTCCCTGACAGCAAAGTCCAGAAACTCTGGTGCTTTGAGCATATGGGAACATGCAGGTACGCGTTCACGGCATCCAAGGACGCCAGAAAAACCTCATCCTTAAAGTTTGCACTTTTACAAAAAAACAAACAAAGGCCTGAGGCCCAGGATTGGACGGACCCCGTCCTCCTTTGGGGACCCCAAAACAGATTGGCGAAAAACCACGGAGCCTGTTCCACGAGGGAACTGGCACAATCACTGCCCTGACCAAAAGATCCTGGACAGCCCCTGACAGAGCCAACCGGCGAGCCAGAGGATGGAGGGAAAAAACCCGTTTGGTAGACAAGAGAGAAATCCTGTCTCACACTCAGAGGAAACTACCTCGCAACCCCAACAGTCAGAGAGGAGAGACCTCCACCGAGCCGCGAATTCGCGGAGCCAGCCCCCCACCCGAGATGCGAGCGGAGGCAAACCTCCAAGCGGAAGCAGGCTTGCTGGGCTTGCGGCACCCGGGGCGCCTGTGTCCTCAGTGGACGTCCTAGCCCCCTGAAAATGTTTTCCTGCCGCACTTGGCGGGCGAAAACCAAAAAACGCATGGGGAACAGCAAATGAGGGCCCTCGCCTACAGTGAGGCACCTACCCTTTTTTAGATTGCGGGAGCAGAGTGCTCACACCGCCCGTGGCATCCTTTATGATGACAATCAGAGACACCCCTGCGTACACCCCCACAGGGCAATACCACCAGGGACTACTGAAAAGACCGTCCGCAGACCAACCCCCAGCCATACAAGGCAGGGCAGAAAACATGGCGCAGGCGGATGCCCTGGAGAGCAAGGGGAGCATATCCGGGGTCGACACACAGACAAATATCTGACCTAGTACCAACTGGTCGGTCAGGACCACGCAGGTCATAGAAGCATTCTGCGCCTCCAGCTCCCCGTCCGGGAAACGTCTGCGACACCAGAGTCCCGGCCAAAACCGGACTCACCACCCCCCCCCCCCCCCCCCCGCTGTGAATATGGAGCGACCACATTCACAGCACCCCTATCAGCGGGGTCCCCAAAAGCGGGAGCCCCTTCCCCAGGTAATGTGGCAGCCTTGTTTCAAAAACAAGCTACCCAGCTGAACACAGGGGGCGGGGGGGGGGAGAGAGAGAGACACCCTGATACAGGAATCCTCCCCAAAAAAGAGGGGACAGACAGCAAAGCATTTTGTACCCTGCGACTGATCCCAATCCTTGCACAACATATTCCAGACATGGAACACAAGGAAAAAACACATATTGCGGTGCGGGGCGGCACGGAACCCAAAAGGGACTGACACCACTGATGCCACCTCCGAAACCACCATAGCTAACCATGGTAACCCGCACCGCAGTGTTAAGAGCCCCAACAACAGCACCATCAAGTGCTGACCCTGAAACAGGGCCATCCTCACAGTCCGTGTGGACTTCAGCCAGCAGCTACTGACAAAAAAACAAAACCAGACGCCTCAGCGAGGCCTGATTCCCTGTCAGAAAAAATACCCAGAGAGAGGCAGAGGGGGGAACAAGTGCAATTCCCACATCCCTCCAACACTCCCATCCTGACCCAAAACGCCTCAGGGACTGCCAGCACAGCATCCCTGGAGGCCGCAGGAACAGGGACACTAAGGGTTAACATCCCCTAGTACTGGCAGGCTCCACAGGACATCCCCCCAGCCGCCACAGAGAACAGGGAAACCCCCCCCCCCCGGAGGACTCACCGTCCGACCAGACCGCCGCTGCCGAGAGCCAAAAACGCTGCCTGTGCCGCGCCATCCAAAAGGAAAATGTGCAGAGCCGTACGTGCCGTCATCCTAGGCACAAGAGCTGTATCAAGATGGCCGCCGATATGTCTGCGGGCTCCGAGAAAATGGCCGCCGCAATTACAACTGCGCCATAAAACACCGCCGTCAGCGGCAAAATGGCGCCCGAAAACGGCGTTTTTTTCAAAAAAACACACAGCAAAGCCCCAGTGACACACGCAGTACACAGGCCCACAGGACCCCCTCCGCACATATGGCAGCCCAGAAAAACACAGCACCCACAGCAGTAGCAGCCCCCAGGTCAGACTGAGCCCCCCAAGCGGGGCCCCCACCTCACGGCCGTCACCCAGAAACTGGGAAGGAGGGAGAGGAAAAAAGGGAGAGAGGAAAGCAGGGCAAACCCTCAGTCGACCTCCCCAGGGGAAAATTCCAGCCAGACCACTTACCTGAGCAAGAGGCCACTACTTACCCGTCCTGCGACCACCGGCTGGAGGTATCCCAGACAGATCCAACGTCCGCTAAACGGCATGGCTGTCGGCCAGACACACTGTGACAAAGCCATAGAGACCGGTCATATGTGTGCCCTAGAACCGAAGTTCCCCGGCCGCCCCTGGAGCAATGGGGCCTGTCGTGGACGTCCCAAAGCTGAGCTAAGGGCCGGCACACGCTCGAAGGCCGAACATGGGGGGACTACAAGGGCCGAGGACCCAGCCTGTCACCCAGTCGGCTGTTGATAGAAGAATCACAGGATTCCAAAAAATGCAGGAACAAAATAATAAAAAGCGAGAAAATCGCAAGAAAAAAATCTCCAGAGTACAGGAACTCCAGAGTGCCTGACTCTCCTGACGTTAGGCAGGAAAAAACTGAGGCTGTTAGAGCAGGGTGTGGGTTATACCGGGGGGGCCACGCCCCCTGGGAGGAGCTGCACTGAGGTTTGTGTTTGTTAACACTTTAAGTGCTTTTTTTCTGCCTAAACTCTCCTAGTGAAAGCGGATATAACCCTAATGTCAAAGAATGCTGTGTCCGTCTATGAACGAAAGAGAAATATTGTTTTTCATATCTATTTGTGCTCTATTGAGCAGTGGGGTGGCACTCCCTGGTGGTCCAGTGTGAGGATCCGAGGGGGGGCTGTGCTGATAAACAATCGGCGCGAACCCCCCCTGTCAGGAGAGCCGCCGATCAGCTCTCCTCTACTCGCGTCTGTCAGACGCGAGTGAGGAAGAGCCGGTCAACGGCTCTTCCTGTTTACATCGTGATCAGCCGTGATTGGACACGGCTGATCACGTGGTAAAGAGCCTCCGCTCTTTACCGAGATCGGAGATGCAGGGTGTCAGACTGACACCCCGCATCACTGATCGCCGCGCTGCGTGCCCCCACGGGCGCGCCGGCATGAAATCCTGCAGGACGTCAATAGACGTCCAGTCAGGATTTCACAACCCCTTCCCGGACGTCAATCTCCTATTGACCGGGCGGGAAGTGGTTAAACTGCATAGATTGTTATTTACTGTAATAGCGGTAAGGATTCCACAGGCATTGGTTTTAGCAGGCTGCTTAGATAATAAAAAAAAAAATAGATAGACACCTGAGCGACCACAACATACAGGGATATACAATGTAATACTGACACAAAAACACACACACGGGTTGGACTTGATGGACTTGTGTCTTTTTTCATCCTCACAAACTGTGTAACTGTGTAACTGTTAATATGCATTTGGAAAAATCCTGCAATGAACCAAGACACGTGAACTGAGAATTTGAGAATGTAGTGTATTGTAGAATATGTGTAGTTTGGCTTCTAGAAAAACTAGTTATATAAATTGTTATTTAGGACTGTGGAGAGCAAAGCCAGTTTACTAGGAACATTGACCCAATTGGGTTGAATTACTAAAACTAGAGAGAGCAAAATCTGGTGTAGCTCTGCATAGAAACCAATCAGCTTCCAGGTTTTTTTGATGTCACAATGTAGAGAATAAGATTTCCTATCATTTGTGCCCAGTCTTGGCACACAGAGATAATCCAGCTCTGAGCAATCCTCTTTTTATTGTTGAGTGAAAATAAAAAGACTTGTAGAGAAAAACCAAAGTCCTTTCCGCCCCCATGCTTCGAGTGACTGGTTATTTACATATCTCATGCACTAGCTTGCAGACATGCACAGCCTGTGTAAAAAGTTCACGATTCACATCCCCCTCCCCTCCTCTCCTCTCCCCTCCCCTCCAGCTCTCCCAGGATTGGCTGCCTTTCCTGTGTTTTGACTAGATGTTTTCATAATATGGGGTGTGATCCCCAGTTCAGTGTGATGAGAAAATGCTGCAGTGAACAGCCATCAGAATATACATAGACAAGTGATTAGGGGAGATATATGTAGTCCGAGCTTGAGTGATCTTCTTATTATTGTTATATTGCAGTGTGTGTGTCTGAGGTCACCTAATCACATATGCAACATTCCTATATTACCAGAATGTGTTATGTGGGGGAGGGGTGGATTTCTCACTTTTTATACTTACACCCAGTAAGGCTGAATGAACTTAGGGCTGGTTCACATTAGTGCGCTGTGCGAGATCGCAAGTGATTTGCACCGCACTGCTGTTTAGATCACATGCGATATCTGTGCTATGCGATTTCAGCCATACAAACTGTATGGCTGAAATCGCATCTCATTTGGACCAAACACGCACAGGACCCTTTTTTTGGTCCACACCAGAATCGCATAGGTGTTCACACCCATACCATACGACTCATGTCCTAACTGTCAGTTCGCAGTGCGATATGTGAGCTGTAATGGGGGTGTCATTACCATTGTATGACACTCCCCAGCAGTTCGCATATGGCAGTGTGAACTGCTGTGCGATTCGGGTGCGATGTGGGAACCCGCAGTGGATTCGCAGGGTTCCCGAATCGCACCAGTGTGAACCGAGCCTTGGTGGGAGCAGTCAGGTGACATTTGTAGGCTGTATGCATTGAGGCTTGATTCACACTGGTGCCAATCGGGAACCCTGCGAATCCACTGCGGGTTCCCACATCGCACCCGACTAGCACGGCAGTTCACACTGCCATATGCGAACTGCTGGGGAGTGTCAAACAATGGTAATGACACCCCCATTTCAGCTTGCATATCGCACTGCGAACTGACAGTTTAGACATGAATCGGATCGCATAGGTGTGAACACCCATGCGATTCTGGTGCGGACCAAAAAAAGGGTCCTGTGCTTGTTTGGTCCGAATGTGATGCGATTTCGGATGGACGGTGTCAGTGGACAGTGTCAGTGGTCGGTGTCAGCGGATGGTGTCAGCGGACGGTGTCAGCGGACGGTGCCAGTGGACGGTGTCAGTGGACGGCGTCAGTGGGGTAGTGGACGGTGTCAATAGTTTTTTTTTATGTTTTTTTTTTAACAATTTAATTTGTTCTTAATTTTTTTTTTCACAATCATATTATGTGGTCAGTACTTTTTTTTCTTTTTTTTATCTTTTTTCTACAATTATTTTTTTTAATATTCATTGCAGTTTTCTTTTTTTATGAGCTCTGTTGTGGGGCTTTGGTGAGATGTCAGGGGTCAAAACGAGCCCTGACATCTCCCCTTTGAGACAGAGAACGGGAGTGAGGTCACAGATTCCCCCCTCCCTTTCTCACACTGAAGATGAATGGAAGGGAGACAGGCTACTCTCAATTCATAAACTGAAGCAGAGTAACACACAGGTTACTCTGCTCAGTTATCGCAAGACATAGAGAGAGCGTTCGGTAACGAACGCTCTCTATGTCCCATTCAGAAAAGGAAAGGACCGGTAAATAACACATATACCGGTCCTTTCCTCCGCTCTCCATCCTGACAGATTAACCCCCACAGCCCGCGGGAGAGCAGATCGGCTACAATCAGGCCCGTCACTACAGGACAGGCAAAACAAACAATTGCTTGGGGTCCCCAACTTCCCCTTCCCAGGATGTAGCAGAGCTCCTCTTCCTTCCACCTGGAGTCCTGTCAGTCCGGCCGGGTACCGCCCGTGGTACAGGATATTCAGTTTCCTGTTCCCGGCCGGACTGACAGGAAGTGCACTATCTGATAGGGGACTGGGGAAGAGGCAGGGGGAAGAGGAGCTCGGCCACGCTACCGTGGCAGCCTACAGGGAAGAAGGGGAGGTAAGAACAGAAAAAAAAATTTGTGTATCGCTAACGTAGGCTTTGCATGCAGGGGGGTGCTTGGGGGCCCCCATTTTGCTTGGGGCCCCCAAATTCCTTCAAACGGCCCTGGCTACAATGCACAGCTGCTCCAGATTTTGACTGCTCCAATTTTAGTAAATCTCCCCCAATATGTCTAACCTGTGCCTAGTCTGAGTAAGGGATCTGTCTGCAGAAGACTAGAAATAAGATGTTGGGCATCAGCTGGAAGTGCTTCCTCCCCCTCCGGCCAGACTATGTCATCTGGAAGAGAAGAAATAAGGAGAATTAAACAAGAGAAGTAAGCATGACATATCTATTAACACATTTTTTAGGAAATCAAACACGTTTAACTACAAGTCCATCAAAACCCCCTATCTGCTCAAATGCTGAACTAGTCTGCCAGACTACATTGAAATCATCAAAATATGACAATATATCAGACAGGGACAGCAGAGAAATGTACAGATGAGATGGCCAAACATATGATAGACATGAGGATAAGAGATACTCACCACTAATCACCTGACCAAACAGCTCTTCAGGGGTGTCGCCAAAGAAAGGGACACAGCCCACCAGGAACTCATATAGTATAATGCCCATTGCCCACCAATCCACAGGCTTTCCATAGCCCTGTCGTAGGATTACCTCTGGAGCAATGTATTCTGGGGTCCCACAAACCTAGGATACAAGAAAAAATAGGTTCCTCTAGTTGTTACCTTTCCATTATAAAACAGACTATGTGAAAAGTCTTTCCCACCCATGAAGTCTGTCTCTACAACCACAGGGTGGCACAGACAGGAGAAGCATTGTGACATGGAGTCTGTCCCTCCCACCACAGGGTGGCACAGACAGGACTAGCATTGTGACATGGAGTCTGTCCCTCCCACCACAGGGTGGCACAGACAGGAGAAGCATTGTGACATGGAGTCTGTCCCTCCCACCACAGGGTGGCACAGACAGGAGAAGCATTGCGACATGGAGTCTGTCCCTCCCACCACAGGGTGACACAGACAAGGGAAGCTATGTGTATCATGGAGCGCGTCCCTCATACCACAGGGTAACATTGACAATTTAAAGTAACCCTTTATTATCACCTGTTTGTCCAGGAATTCTCTGGCCTCACTCTCGATATGTCCTTCATATAAATTGGTGGTGAGATTCATAAGCCCCATTTTGGATAAGCCAAAATCAGTTAGTTTTACGTGCCCCATGGAAGTAATCAAAAGACTGAAGTGAGAAAAAGAACAGAGACAGAAAGGAGTAAAGATACTTTAAGTCAGACATTAACAGAGAAAGACACAGATTATACATACTGATATATACCACTGTGGAAGCAAAGGGTTTCAGTGCGAACATCAACTACTGGGCCTGACCTATGGAGAGGGTCCAGCCTTGTCTTTTGTCTACATGTCTTTCTTTACTCATTATACCGCTAGAAGCATTAAACAATGTGTGATCTTGAAGATGCCTTTATATCCACAAATGTGTTAGGCTGTGTAAACACTAAGGCCCGGATTCACAAAGCACTTACGCCGACGTATCTCGAGATACGCCGTCGTAAGTACAAATGTGCACCGTCGTATCTATGCGCCGAACCAGAAACCAAGATATGCCTGAAAATAGGCTGCATCCGACCTACGTAACTTTCCTACGCCAACGTATCGTGGACGCATATTTACGCTGGCGCTCCCATTGATTTTAGATTCAAATATGCAAATGAGTGAAATACGGCGAATCACGAACGTAGTTGCGCCCGGCGCATAATATACGCGGTTTGTGTAAGACTTACGTCCGGCGTAAATTTATTCCCCATATAGGAGGCGCAACTTATGCAAAGGTATGGACCAGGCAACACAAGCCGTTGTATCTTTTGTCGTTTACGTTGTACGTGAATATGACTAGGCGTAGGTTACGTTCACGTCGTAGGCAGTGATCCGACGTATCTTAGGGAGTAGTTCCGACGTGATTCTGAGCATGCGCACAGGGATGCGGCCACGGGACGGCGCATGCGCCGTTCATTTTAAGTACTTCTATGATGCTTGGGCCATCATTTGCATGGGGTCACGCCTCATTAGCATGGCTCACGCCCACTTCCACCTACGCTGGCTAACGCAGAGGAAACCCAGCGTATGGAAAAAGAGGTGCAGGCAAAAGTATGTTTTGAGCAGGTAAAAAGAGTTACGAGTAAGCATCACACAATGTGAAACATGTCAGCCATCCTTTTGTTCACTTCTTTTTGACTGCAACATTGTTGGTTGTTTTATTTTGGGGATTTCACTTGCTGAATAAAGATATCGTTTTAAGGAGTGCGGCAGTCCAGGACCTCTTTTCATCCAAGAAACCCAGCGTATCTTTAACAGCGAGTGGGAGCAAGTGCTTTGTGAATCCAGTGTTTGCCTCTGTGCGCTGCGCCGGCGTAGCGTAAAAGAGATACGCTACGGCGGCATAAATATGCGCCGATGTATGTGAATCCGGGCCATAATATGTATAGTAGGTATGTGTATAATGTGTGTACTGTAGGTGGTTCTTACCCATTACATTATAATTGAGACCACTAGAGTTTTGCAACACCTTTGCTATATTCATGACTATAACAACACTAGTGCAGTGGTATAGCAACGGCAGGGTGGCCGATGTTCTTTGCCCTGGGTACAGCCAGCTGAAGAGTGCTCTATAAGAGTAGGCAGGGGGCAAGTGACCTGGGTCAGAAATGCCGCCCCTGCACATTAACACTTTGGGGTTCCCGGTAATGTCAAAGTTTTCCTTGTCCGCAACTCGGCAAGAACAACCACCATAGTAGTGTGCCTGCTCTGTGTATACCCCTGCAGAGAAGAGGGAACCCCTTGTAGGCTCCTCCTTGGTTCTGATGTGTCACATGACACAAATGAGAGGGATGTTGGGAGGACTTCTCCTTGTTTTGCACTATGCACCGCTCTGCTTTTGAGGTCCGATACATTTTTTGCATGGTGGGTAGGTGGAATATGTTTGCTAAAAGTCGGTTTTTGCTGGATAGGGGTGGCGGATTTGGCGTTGGGAGATATGACCAAATATTGTCACTTTACCGATTTGTTGCTCACATTGTAATTATTGCCCGTTTGCTGTCTGCGTTTCTTTTTTCATTTATTGAAGGGCACAGCCAAGATCTTCAGGAGTATGGCACTAAGCAAAAACCAAAAACACAGCCTAGGGGCAGCAACTGATGGTGGTCAAACACCCCATATGCTAGAGGCAGCTCAGTTAATCAAAAAGCAGTAGAACAACTGGTAACAAACAAAGCAGATGGGAGGGTGCTGTGTCCTTCAATGAGAGGGGAGGGTGCTGTGTCCTTCAATGAGAAGGGAGGGTGCTGTGTCCTTCAATGAGAAGGGAGGGTGCTGTGTCCTTCAATGAGAAGAGATGGTGCTGTGTCATTCAATGAGAAGGGAGGGTGCTGTGTCCTTCAATGAGAAGGGAGGGTGCTGTATCCTTCAATGAGAGGGGAGGGTGCTGTGTCCTTCAATGAGAGGGGAGGGTGCTGTGTCCTTCAATGAGAAGGGAGGGTGCTGTGTCCTTCAATGAGAGAGGAGGGTGCTGTGTCCTTCAATGAGAAGGGAGGGTGCTGTGTCCTTCAATGAGAAGGGAGGGTGCTGTGTCCTTCAATGAGAGGGGAGGGTGCTGTGTCCTTCAATGAGAAGGGAGGGTGCTGTGTCCTTCAATGAGAGAGGAGGGTGCTGTGTCCTTCAATGAGAGAGGAGGGTGCTGTGTCCTTCAATGAGAAGGGAGGGTGCTGTGTCCTTCAATGAGAAGGGAGGGTGCTGTGTCCTTCAATGAGAAGGGAGAGTGTTGTGCCTTTCAATCAGAGAGGATGGTGCTGTGCCCTTCAATGAGAGAGGAGGGTGCTGTGTCCTTCAATCAGAGAGGAGGGTGTTGTGCCCTTCAATCAGAGAGGAGAGTGTTGTGCCTTTCAATCAGAGAGGATGGTGCTGTGCCCTTCAATCAGAGGGGAGGGTGCTGTGCCCTTCATTTAGAGGGGAGGGTGCTGTGCCCTTCAATCAGAGAGGAGGGTGTTGTGCCCTTCAATCAGAGAGGAGGGTGTTGTGCCCTTCAATCAGAGAGGAGGGTGCTGTGTTTTTTATTCAGAGAGGAGGGTGCTGTGCCCTTCAATCAGAGAGGAGGGTGCTGTGCCCTTCAATCAGAGAGGAGGGTGTTGTGCCCTTCAATCAGAGAGGAGGGTGCTGTGCCCTTCAATCAGAGAGGAGGGTGCTGTGCCCTTCAATCAGAGAGGAGGGTGCTGTGCCCTTCATTGAACGTTGAGAAAACGATTTTAAGGTAGGTACAAAACTACAATTTTTATAACGGTTGCCCATTTGTTGCCTACATACACTAAGTGATTGCCCATTTGTAGCTCATGAATTGTCAGCCCTGCCATTTATTTTCCTGCAAGTTGTCAACTCACGTCTGTTTCAAACACTATATTAATAAATCAATTTTCTAGCAGGTCTGTCGTTCAAGCGACCCCATTACTTTTCCCATGTTTTTTGCAGTTTGCCAAGTACGCCACAGTTTGACCCTTGCATATGGGTGGGTGAGGGGTATTTAAAAAAGAATCCACTGTTCCTTGTACACAATTATAATGTATGAACAGACTGGTCCTCACTTGTCAGGTTTCAGATCACGGTGAACTATCCCATAATTGTGCAAGTACTCCAAAGCCAATACAGTCTCAGCGAAATATAGCCGTGCCATCTCCAGTGGAAGGGCACCAATGTGCTTCAGAAGTGTGGCACAGTCACCCCCTGCCGGGTACAGAACACAGCATCAGGAAGAGTACAGAAAACACTTAATACAAAAATTATACAAACACCACATAAATCAGGAATCAGAAGGCAAACTGGTAGTCTTTAAGAAACAAATTGCAAAGGAGGCAGGCTGGGATTCTAAATACGTCATAGAGGACTGATACCTAAACATAAAGCTTAAGTTATTTTAAAGTGACCCATGCTTTTATTTTGTTATCCCATATACAGTAACAGTACATGTGCAAAGAGGCAGTCGTAAGCTCTTTATTGCTCTCTTATGGCACAGCTCAATAGTAATACCTACATAGCAGCTGTGGATAATTTTTTTTATGTTTCTAAGCTTTTACACTATTTTTGCATTATTATATACTGCACGAGAGGTAAACATGTGCAGTATTATGGTGGGGTATTACTAAAGTGGAGAATAGAAACTTCCCATACACCGTACTCCCAACAGGGGGCAATGGGAAGAGAAAGGGGATTTACGTGCCAAAATAAAAATAAAAAAAATAAAAACATTTATTTCCACATAAATATTAATAAAACCTAAAAACATGTATCATCAGCTACAATCTGGTATAAGGAATATGCAGCAACATACAAAAAAGAAGATAAGTGGATCAGTATTACAGGGAACCTGTTGCTATGCTCCACGTAGCCAATACATTAGGTTCTCTTACAACCTGACCTGCGGAGTTCTGTAGGGTTTTTTTTGACAGAAGAAGATACTGGAATGTACATGCAAAGAAGCGTAAAGCTCCACAGGCTCAAAAGAAGAATACAAAATATCAATGTGCAATATGTGGTTGAACTTGATGGACTTTTTTGAACCTGACTAACTATGTAACTATGGGCCAGATTCACGTAGAATCGCGGCGGCGTAACGTATCGTAGATACGTTACACCGCCGCAAGTTTTCATCGCAAGTGCCTGATTCACCAAGCACTTGCAATCAAAACTATGCCGGCGGCCTCCGGCGCAAGGCGGGCCAATTTAAATGGGCGTGTGTCATTTAAATTAGGCGCGCTCCCGCGCCGGACCTACTGCGCATGCTCCGTTTCTTAACTCCCGCCGTGCTTTGCGCGCCGTGACATCATTTCTTTGAACGGCGACGCGCGTAGCGTACTTCCGTATTCCCGGACGGCTTACGCAAACGACGTTAAATTTTGAATTTCGACGCGGGAACGACGGCCATACTTTAGACAGCAATACGATTGCTGACTAAAGTTAGGGCAGGTAAAATAACAACTAAAATTGCGACAGGAAACTTGACTACGGACAACGTAGCGAACGCGAAAATCCGTCGGGGATCCGCCGTAACTGCTAATTTGCCTACCAGAACTCCCCCCAGCGGCGGCCGCGGTATTGCATCCTAAGATCCGACAGTGTAAAACAATTACACCTGTCGGATCAAAGGGATATCTATGCGTAACTGATTCTATGAATCAGTCGCATAGATACTCTGAGAGATACGACGGAGTATCTGAGATACTCCGTCGTATCTCCGCTGTGAATCTGGCCCTATGTAACTATGTTATCTTAATCTGACTTAAAGTAGAACTCTAGGCCTGGTAACCCTCCCTCATCCTTCAATCCTCCCAAGTTTTTTTTTTTTTTTTAAATAAACCTGATCCAGTAATGTCACCAGAACCTCTCAGGTGACGGCAAGGAGGTGGGCATAACTCCAGGACTGAGCAGCGTTCATATAATGACATGCAAATGCTGCCGAGTCCTGGAGTACTGTGATCCCAGCCAAGGTGATGATGTACTCCCTAGGGGTGAGTATAAACAACAAGCTAGCCTCACAAGAAAAAGGACAGGATGACAGGGCGTTAGGGACAGCGCTGGAGAGTGGAGAAGGTGTGTGAAGAATGGCGCTATTTTTTTTGTACAGGAGGAGGAGCATAAAAATTTAAAATAACAATCCTGGCATTCTACTGAAAAAAAAAAAATGATTTTAATATCGTATTTTTTTGGTAGTCCTGACCAAAAATAATAAATTAAGTATGTACAAAACCACTACATCTGGGGAGCTGCGGTGGCTCAATGCGATTGGCACTACGCTGACAAGCCATTCACCTCTGCAGCTAGGGGTTCGGATCCCGGTCTCGGCTACATGTGAATTGAGTTTGGTGGTCTCAGCCCGGCTCCCGGTGGGTGTGCTATGCGAGGTAAGCCTGCGCTTAGTACGCCCACCCCCCTCCCACAAAAACCACCACACTTACATGCACTCGAAATTGGGTTAACATGCACGCACTTTGACCACGCGGTCTCTAAAAAGAGAGGCGAAGGACTAACGGGGCTGGTTGAGCGGGCTAGATCCTCTCACTCCCTTATAGGGAGTCCCTCTGCCCCGTTGGGCTTCAAAGCGGAGCAGGTAGGGCGGGCTGTGTGGGAGGACCCCCTCACACACCTGCCATTGCCACCCGGGGCATGGAGAAAGGTGGCATTTAGATCTACATTAACATTTGAATAAAGCGGACTGACCATTGGGTCTCTCGGGCACTGCCCGAGGGCCCCATTCCACTAGAGTGCCCCTTTAGGGTTGCCAGGCTCAATAAAACCAGGGACAGTATGTAAAAATCTGTCCCTGATATGTCTGAAACCAACATGCTTTTGATTTTAGCTGACCTGCCTCTGCACTGCCTCCTGGCATGGTGGCCATCTGTAAGCCCGGGGGCCCCATAATCTTCTATTGCCCGGGGGCCCCATGAGTTGTCAGTCCACCCCTGGTTGAAAGCTTTTATTTAACTGTATCTTGAGCCTCACCTTCTACATACTCCATGACCATACAGAGGTGCCGGCGGGTCTGAAAGGAGCAGAACATACTGACCACAAAAGGGTTCTGTGCAAAAGTTAGGATGTCCCTCTCTACGAAGGCCTGATGGACCTGGTTCCTCAGGAGAAGGTTCTGCTTGTTGATTTTCTTCATAGCAAACCTTTGTCGGGTCTCCCGGTGTCTTACCAAATATACAGCCCTGAAATGAGGGGACCACACAACATTTAAAAATGTCTTTGAAACGTATAGGTTAGCCCTTTCAAGTTAAATTCTGTATATTGAATATATACTGTACATTGGACAACGTCGTACGCAAACGTCATGGCATGGTCTAACCTGCTTCTGTAGATTTTAAGATAGGCCTGGTCAGTGTACTTGCTCACAACTTCCAGAATAGTTTCTTAGTGGGAAGTACTTAAAATATAATCACAGGATCAGCCCTGGTGTTGTAATAAGAAACATTGCATCAACGACATCTCTGAAGGCTTGCAACTTCTAGTTTGTGAAGTAAACCATAGAACTTTGTGTAGAACAGTAGGACTGATTCATGAAGTTCATTGGAGTATTTTTCCACAGCAACCAATCAGGGTTTACATTTTATTTAAAGTGGATGTAAACCCCCAAAAAATTGTTTTGATGTCACAATGTAGATAATAAGATTTCCTATCATCTGTGCCCAGTCTTGCCACACAGAGTTAATCCACCTCTTTTTATTGTTCAGGGAAATAAAACAGACTTCCAGATAAAGACCAAAGTCCTTGCTTGAGTGACAGGTTATTTACATATCTCGTGTACTGCTTGCAGACATGCACAGCTTCTGTAAAAAGTGCTCAATTCACATCCCCCTCCCCTCTTCCCTCCAGCTCTATGTATATTCTGATGGCTGTTGCATTTTCTCATGGCACTGAACTGTGACTCACCCCATATTTTGAAAACATTTAATCAAAACACAGGGGAGGGGATGTGAATTGTGCACTTTTTTTCAGGAGCAAGGACTTTGGTTTTTATCTGGAAGTCTGTTGTATTTCACTGAACAATAAAAGATGACTGCTCAGAGCTGGATTAACTCTGTGTGGCGAGACTGGGTACACATGATAGGAAGTCTTATACTCTACATTGTGACATAAAAAAAAATAAAAAACTTTTTGGGGTTTACATCCACTTTAACTGGTCATTAAGGGCAATAGTTCTTCAAATTTTCTTCCACTATTTTTACTTTTTTTTTTCTCTTATCTCCTCATTTCGTGGATCGACTGTATCCACCATGCAACAGACTGCCTTTTTGACTTCAAGCTCTGTGCAAGATGCAGGGAACTAATTGGCTAGAGTGGATGGATTGAGAGCAGCGCAGCCATTGGCTGGCGCTGCTGTCAATCACATCCAGTGACACGGCGCGCCCAGGGGCGGGGCCGAGATACAGGAGCTTGCCCGCAATTACTCACCACCATGCGAGCTCTCTCGCATGACTGTGGTCAGTTCTTGCAGGGAGGACCAGAGACCGCAAGCCGAGGGACCCCGGAAGACGTGGATCGGGGCCACTCTGTGCAAAACGAACTGCACAGTGGAGGTAAGTATAAGATAAGATGTTTGTTATTTTAAAGAAAAAAAAACATTTTCATTTACTAACCCTTTAAGCTAGTGCATTGTTGGTTCACTTACCCTTTCCTTCGATTTCCCTTCTAAATGTTTTTTCTCTTTGTTAGAATTTCTCACTTCCAGTTTCTCCTCAGTAAGCTTTCCACCATCATCCGAGTGGTGGAAAGTCATTTAGAACAGCTTACTGAACACCTTACTGAGGAGGAACAGGAAGTGAGAAATTCAGACAAAGAAAACAAAGAAAAAAACATTTAGAAGAGAAATCGAAGGAAAAGGTATGTGAACCAACAGGAACCTATTTAGAAAATAAAAAACAAACCTTTACAACCCCTTTAAGCATTGAAACCAACTTGTCGGTAAAAAGTGTTCCCCAAACCTTATGCAGAGGCCTATTGCTCATGTTCTTTTTGACTGCAAAAGTGTTGCATTTGAGAAGGTACACTCACCCATAGGCCCCATTACTGATCAGCTTAATGGTTTCAAAGTCGCTCTCCTCTGGCGGTTTTATGGGTTTTGAGACAGCACCTCCTTTTCCCTAAAACAAGGTTCACAGATAAGCCTAAGGTAAATCAACTAAGATACGCTGAGATATAATATGTGCAAGAAAAGTTAGAAAAACTGCAAAATTAACAAACACATTTCCTACAGTATGTAAAGAAAAAAAAAAACGCCATCTGCAGATGAAACTGGGTATCACTGTCTGGCCATCCAAGAATAGTGCTCTAGAAATATATATCAATGATCAGATTAAATCAACCAAGTTAATGCTAACAATAGAAGAGCAGGGCCCAGATCCACAAAGAACTTACGGCGGCGTATCTATTGATACGCCGCGTAAGTTCTACGATGCGCCGGCGTATCTTTGTTTTGTATTCACAAAACAAGATACGCCTGAATGTGGGCTCGATCCGACTGACGTACGTCTTAGTACGCCGTCGGATCTTAGGTGCATATTTACGCTGGCCGCTAGGTGGCGCTTCCGTTGATTTCCACGTGGAGTATGCAAATTAGCTAGATACGCCGATTCTCAGAACGTACGTCCGCCCAGCGCATTTTTTATGTAGTTTGCGTAAGGCTTTTTCCGGCGTATAGTTACCCCTGCTATATGAGGCGTACGCAATGTTAAGTATGGACGTCGGGCCAGCGTTGAATTTTCCGTCGTTTGCGTAAAACGATCGCGAATAGGGCTTTGCGTAAATTACGTTCACGTCGAAAGCATTGACTATTTGCGACGTGATTTTGAGCATGCGCACTGGGATACCCCCACGGACGGGGCATGCGCCGTTCAAAAAAAACGTAATTTACGTGGGGTCAAGTTGAATTAACATAAAACACGCCCACATCTTCGTCATTTGAATTTCGCGCCCTTATGCCGACACATTTACACTACGCCGCCGTAACTTACGGCGCAAATTCTTTGTGGATAAGGAACCTCCGCTCTAAGTTACGGCGGCGTAGTGTATCTGAGATACGCTACGCCGGCCTATATATGCGCCGAGGTACGTGGATCTGGCCCCAGGTGTCTTGTGATGCTTAAGCAAGCCATGCATGAATCAAAATGTATCCAATTCAGCAGGGACTGGACCAATTTCGATCCCTGTATGGGCTAGCAGGTTGTCGGCCATATTCGCAACACCGATTATTGTATTCGGCTGTCGGGGAAGGCTCCCTGCTGGTGGAATACAATAGCTCAGCAGGAGTGTGGAATGTGTGGATGGGGGAATGGGTTAATTTTTTTTTTTTTCATTCAACTCTCATGAACGCTGGTTGAATGAAAAAAATGAATCACTCCACTGCTGTTAGTACGGTGTTACAATGTAGAGTCTCTGCAGCAATATTCTTTTTAATCAAGAATTACAAAGCTGATGGATATCCATCTCACCTCTATGATGTCCTCGCTTTCTGGTGTGTGCGTCTCCACACTGACCGGCTCCTCATCAGCTTCCTCTATGCAAATACAGCAGCAAATTAAGAGTTAGGCTTTTCTTCTCATTACAATCACAGCAACCCTATGGAACTAAATTCAGACATGGACAATGATACCTCAAAGAATGCAAGGTCAACGCTGTTGTGGAAAGTTATGGCACAGTACCAGACTTTCTGTTTTATGTCCCATTCCTTTATTAGTATTAAGCCTCGTACACACGACCGAGGAACTCGACGGGCGAAAAACATCGTTTTCCTCGTTAGGCTGTCGAGGAACTCGACAAGGCAAGTTTCTCCATTCCCGTCGAGGAAAAAGAAGACATGCTCTCTTTTTGGCTCGACGTTATCCTCGACAGTTTCCTCATCGAAAAATGTACACACGACCGGTTTCCTCGGCAAAAAATAAATCCCAGCAAGTTTCTTGCTGTTTTTTGCCGAGAAACTCGGTCGTGTGTACGAGGCCTTAGAGTGTGGATTGGTAACTGGAGAAAACTACCTAGCACGGCAGCCTGTCTGATCCTTTGGACAACCCGGCCTTGTGTCTTTACTTCTTCTGAACCTTGAACTCTTTGCTCCTCCTATGAACTTCCTGATTTAAGCCATGCCTCTGCACTTCCTGTTTGCCAGATTATTGTGCTCCCTTCAGGCATTATCTTGCTCCCATCTTCCCTGCTACCATCCATATTTTGCTACCACTCGTTATTGACCCTTGGCTTGTTCCTCAACTATGCTTTCGCCTGATCCCAACCTGCAACTACTCATTACTGACCTTTGGCTTGTTATACTGACTACGCTTCTGTTTGATCTTTACCTGCTTATCCACTTCTGGGCCCCCGGCTTGCTCACGTCCTGGTGGGGCGATGCTGAGGACCGCAACGCAGGACTAACACACAGCCAAATCTTCACCATAAGGAGCTCTGGTGAACACTGATTAGTACTTAGACTCCGCACCTCAGGTGAGCCCGCGTCATCTGACAGGGTGACTGCCTGTGTACCCATCCTGCTGTTCAGTGGTAGTCCTGTTACTGCTATAGGTACCAGTGGCGGCCCGTCCATAGGGACGCACGGGCGCCGCCCCCCCTCCCACAGTCACAAAAAAAAACAAAAAAATAAATAAATAAAAAAAAAACGGGCCCTTTAAGAACTTTTATTCGGCTAAAATGTCATTTAGACAGTAGTAGTCATTGGGGTAGATTCAGGTACCTTTTGCGCCCTCTTACGGAGGCGCAGCGTACCGTTTTAACGCTGCGCCTCCGTAAATTACGTGCGCTACGCTTCATTCATGAAGCAGTAGCTACGTAATTTGCGCGGGCGCTCCTTGAAAATGCCCGGCGTAAGGGCGCGTAATTTAAATGATCCCGTAGGGGGCGTGGATCATTTAAATTAGGCACGTTCCCGCGCGGAACGTAGTGCGCATGCTTCGTCTGGAAACTTTCCCGACGTGCATTGCATCAAATGACGTCGCAAGGACGTCATTTGCTTCAACGTGAACGTAAATGTCGTCTAGCACCATTCACGATTCACTTACGCAAACAACGTAATTTTCAAACATCGCGACACGGGAACGACGGGTATACTTAGCATTGGCTGCCCCTGCTAATAGCAGGAGCAGCCTTACGCGGAACCCGACGAACGTAAACTTCGTACGTAGGGCGCGTGTACAGTTGTGAATCGGCGTTAGTATGCAATTTGCATACTCTACGCTGACCACTACGGGAACGCCACCTAGCGGCCAGCGTAAGAATGCAGCCTACGATACGACGGCATAAGAGCCTTAGGCTGCAGTCGGCATATCGAGCTCTCTGAATCAGGAGCAGTCGATTTGCCGGCGCAACTAAGCAATTGCGCTGCGTAACTATGGTTACGCAGACGCAATTGCTTTCTGAATCTACCCCACTGCTTTTGATTCTGTCTGTTTAAATATGTATCCTGTTGCTCTCAGTTCCAACTCAGTTACTGGCTGTATGCTGTGTACTGGAACTCTGTCTGTGCCTATCTGACGTTTATCCTGTTGCAAGTCTATCTGTACATTCACCTAACTTAAGTGCACTCCATTGAGAGCTATTTATCATCAGCTGGCAATGTGGTATGCTTTTGTTTGTGTGTTCTGACCATGTCCTTGCAATGTTGTATGTCTGCGCTATTCCCATGTTTCTATTCTTGCTCTGCTCTGTATTTCTATCATGCTCATGACATAACGTTTCTTGGCTCCAAAACCCTGCAGGGGTCCAGGCACAACCCCAGTCTACTTGGAATCTAAGAGTGGCTTACCTGGATAAGGGTCCCTGGTGAGTCCCAGCTGACGAAGGATATATTGGGGTATATCGGTCTTCAGATTGCCCTCCTTCACCTGGTCTTCAGCCGCTTCCAGTAAGTGATAGAATTCCTCAGGGTTAAACTCCTACAAACAAAATAGAAATAAATTTGCCTAAAAAACGATAGATGGTCTCTTTGCATGTCCCTAAATGTTTCTGCAGTTTTTTTTCTCACAATTTAAAAACATACCGGTATAAGCATGAGTAAAAACATTCCCCATAACTCTCAAAAAAATGGTCTTGGCTTTGTATCTGAACAGACAAGTTGTAGTATATTAAAATTACAACTTTGCACACTCGTAAGATGACTACTACTGCTGTTTGTACAGATACTATGGGACGCATATAGCCAGATTCAGGTAGGGCGGCACATCTTTCCGGCGGCGTAGCGTATCGTATTTACGCTACGCCGCCATAAGTTAGAGAGGCAAGTGCTGTATTCACAAAGCACTTGCCTCCTAAGTTACGGCGGCGTAGCGTAAATGGGGCCGGCGTAAGCGCGCCTAATTCAAATGAGGATGAGGGGGCGTGTTTTATGTAAATGGGTGGTGACCCGACGTGATTGACTTTTTTCCGAACGGCGCATGCGCCGTCCGTGTACATATCCCAATGTGCATTGCTCCAAAGTACGCCGCAAGGACGTATTGGTTTCGCCGTGAACGTAAATTACGTCCAGCCCCATTCACGGACGACTTACGCAAACAACGTAAAATTTTACAATTTTGACGCGGGAACGACGGCCATACTTAACATTGGCTAGGCCAGCTATTTGTTGGAATAACTTTACGGCGGAAAACGCCTTACAGAAACGGCGTATCTTTACTGCGACGGGAGCACGTACGTTCGTGAATCGGCGTATCTAGTCATTTGCATATTCTACGCCGAACTCAACGGAAGCGCCACCTAGCGGCCAGCGTAAATATGCACCCTAAGATACGACGGCGTAGGAGACTTACGCCGCTCGTATCTTAGCCTAATTTAAGCGTATCTGGTTTCCAGAATACGCTTAAATTTACGACGGCGTAGATTCAGAGTTACGACGGCGTATCTACTGATACGCCGGCGTAACTGTTTCTGAATCTGGCCAATAGACTGGAGGTGCATGCTCTTCTGTCAACTCCACATTCAGTGAAGCCAGGTGCACTCTATACTGTCTACCAGACATCTGTTTGTCTGAAGTCAAACGATCTGAGGCAGTAGTTGTGCACCTACCTAGATCATTCCAGTCATCCATGGGGCAGTTGGGAGGCTCATGCCGCGTACACACGATCGGAAATTACGACAACAAATGTTCGATGTGAGCTTTTTGTTGGAAATTCCGACGGTGTGTAGGCTCCATCGGACATTTGCTGTCAGAATTTCCGACAACAAAAAGTTGAGAGCTGGTTCTCAAATTTTCTAACAACAAAAGTTCTTGACGGAAATTCAGACAAACAATAATCCATGCATGCTCAGAATCAAGCAGAAGAGTCCCACTGCCTATTGAACTTAATATTTCTCGGCTCGTCGTACGTGTTTTACGTCGCCGCGTTCTTGACGTTCGGAATTATAGACATGTGTGTGACTGTGTGTATGCAACACAGCCAACATTCCGTCGAAAAAAAATCCACGGTTTTGCTGTTGGAATTTCCGATCATGTGTACGCGGCATCAGGGTTATAAAGATGTTCTTAGCTCACACCCATTGATGTTATGGTATCCCATATGATCCTGTATACTAGATCTAAGGAGGCATGGTTTTAGGAAAAAGAAAATGAGGACATTGGATTTTGGTGAAGTTTTTGGCTTTAGTGATGATGCTTGTTCCATTAAAAAACTATAAACTAGGGTATGTATACATTAGACCCGGTTTGGCTTTGGTTTCCCCAAAAAATTAACTACGAACCAGGCACTCTAGCAGACGAGCTGGCCGAGAGATAATAATGAGAAGATTCTTCATCAACTGGGCGATAAAAGCCACCTCGGAGCATTCAGATCGTTCCACGGCCTGCAGAAGAGAAGCATGGTTACATGATCGGTTACTCACTTCAAGAATCTTAAATGACTGATGATTTTTCTGATAGCTAGTAAGAGAGGCTACAATAATGGCTGGACTGTAACCATAGAGGGAGCCAGTCCAGCAAGGTGAACAAATAACTTTACGGTGCCAGCCTAGTCTACCCCTTTGTCTCTGATAATTACATCCAGTAGCAATTTGTCCAAGTTATCCTGCAGCTGATAGAAGTAGGTACTGGTGATCATGCCCTCAGTGCTCCGGGTCAGACAATCCCTGGCCAGCTCCACAATCTGGTGGTGGATGAAGTTAAGGACCCCATCGGCCAGCGGTAGAACATTCTCTGGAGAGAAGTTTGAGATGAAAACCCGAAGTCGATCTTCCATCTGCGCCGTGGCCTGAGAAGACAAAAGTTGATGATCTCATTAGGTAGCAATGACTAAGTGGAGAAGACATTTAATCGAGGATACAGTTGGTTCCATAGACATAACAGTGATACAGAACTTCTCCTAGAAGATGGCTATGTGATGAAACAATATCCTTACCTTAGGGAATCTCTCCTTATAGACATGATTCATCATCACTATTTCATTGTCGTAAGATGAGGGCGACCGGCCAGGGCTGTAAAAGAATGGACAAGGTCATTAAGTATTTGTCAATGTTATTCTTGATTATTTATTTTGTCTTTTATTCCTTATAGAAATTAATACTGTACAAACTTTCCCTGAAGAAGGATGTATACCATTTGAAACGCATTGGATAATTGTCCTGCACGCTCTCAGCCCAACCTTTGGCCATGCGGTGACATACAGTATTGTTGTTATAGTTTTTTTTTTTTTTTTTTTTTCACAATCAAATGGTTTTATTGAGAAAAAGATAGCATAGTTACATGTTGAACGAACTTTTGTAACATGAAAAGATAACAGTTATCTTGTTATAACATAATATTGACATTGCGCTCATATAAATGAAGAACTATGCATTGTGATAATCATTAATTATAGTTTCGAGTTAGGGAGTGTAAGAACTGATCTTAGAGGTATTACGAGGTTATGATTTAAAATATAAAGTGCGGAGGGAGAAAGAAGGGGGGGGAGAGGAAGTAGGGTGGGATAAGGAAGAGAGATAAATAGGGAAGTGGTATATCACATTATAACATGCCTCTTTCATATCTTTGGTATATAAGTTACTTGGAAAGTTGTTAAAACAGCAAAGAATACAGTTTATGATTTATTTATGGTCACTTATATTTCTTATGTCTCTGGAGAGATAAGAGTCTGATACTCTTTGGAGTGTATGAATATTAACCAATGTTTCCATGTGTTATTGAAAGTCTGTCCAATTTCTTTCTTCATTGCTGTGATTTCTTCTAGTCTATAAATGTAATTAACCCTGTCTAGCCAATCTCTGATCGACGGGGAATGTGTTGTTTTCCAGTGCAATGGAATGAGAGTCTTGGCAGCAAGCAGAAGGTGTCTGGTTAAAGAATTCTTATATTTGCTTAAGGAGTAAGAATTTATATGGAGTAAACATGCAGCAGCGTTTAGGTTTATCTCAGTCTCTGTTATGTGTTTAATCCAGAGTATGATTTGTGACCAGTAGTCAGAGATTGGTGGGCATTCCCACCATATATGTAGGAAGGTTCCAATGTCTCTATTGCAGCGCCAACAGAGATCGGTTTCCGTTGGGGTCCACTGTTTGATTTTGTGTGGGGTGTGATACCATTGGGTTAATACTTTGTACGATATCTCCTGGTATCTCGTGCTGATCGAGCATTTATGTGTGAGAATACATGCTCTTTCCCATTGTGTTTCGCTAATTGTAGTGCCTAGGTCTTTCTCCCATCTTTCTTTATGATGGGCAGAGTCTTTATGTGTGTATTGTTGTAGCCAGGTATAAGCGATGGAAGTGGTTTTCAAGGTCGGTCTCCTATTCAGACAGATTTTTTCTAACGGGGATGTGTTTTGAATGAATGCTTCCTTGTGTTTATTGTTCATTAGGAAGTTTTTAAGTTGTAAGTAGAACCAAGGGTTTGGAGAGGAGTTCCCATATTCTGATTTAAGTGTGTCTAAAGATTTAATTTTACCGTCTGCTATGCAGTGAGAGACTAGGAATTTGGAAGTGTGTTTTGGGATAGGGAAGATTCTCTGGTTCTGGCCTGGTAAGAAATCAGGATTGTTGATAATAGGAGTGAGAGGGCCTGGGATGGAAGCTAGTTTGTATCGTGTGGCAATTTGGTGCCATATTTTTAAGGTTGTTGACACCATGGGATTTTGTGAGCATCTACGGGACTTAGAATAAATGGTCCATGGGAGGTAGGAGAGGTGGAGGTTGTTATGATTATCTTCTAGTTTAACCCAGTCCTTATTTTGTTCATGGCAGTGCCAATCTATTACCCTTGTAATATGTGTAGCCTGATAGTATTTTTTAAAGTCCGGTAAGTTTATGCCTCCTGCTGGTTTGGGAAGGGATAGTATTCTAAGGCTTAGCCTAGGTTTTTTCTTATTCCAGAGAAATTCCCTCTGTATTTTTTGTAACTTAGTGAAAAAGTAGTTAGGGATCAAGATCGGCAATGCATTAAAAAAATACAACAGTCGTGGGAGGATTGTCATCTTGAGAATTGACGCTCTCCCGAACCATGAGAAGGGTCTAGATGTCCACTTCCGTAGGTCTTTGGTTATGGCGGTTAGTAGGGGTGTGAAGTTGGCTGAAAATAATGTGTCAATGGAAGATGTTAATTTTATTCCCAGGTATTTAAGTGTTGTATGTTCCCATTTAAATTTGTGATTACTTTTGAGTAGATTGTAAGTGTCTTGGGGCAAATTGAGGTTTAAGGCTTCAGATTTAGAGTGATTTACTTTAAAGTTGGTGATGTATCCAAATGTTTTAAATATCTTACTAAGGTTAGGTATAGAGATGTGGGGGTTAGTAACAAAAAAGAGCAGGTCGTCTGCATAGGCAGCAATTTTGTATTCCCTGTTGTTAATTTTGAAGCCTCTTACATCTGGTGACAAATTTATGGTCCTGATTAGGGGTTCAAGTGAGAGGATAAAGAGTAATGGCGAGAGGGGGCAGCCTTGTCTCGTACCGTTCTTAATCTTGATGGTATCGGAAAGGGTGGAGTTAATTTTTATTCGTGCATGAGGATTTTGGTATAGTGCTTCTATCCAATTCATCATGTTGTTGCCCAGGCCTATGTGGGAGCAGGTGGACGACATGTAGTCCCACGAAACCCTGTCGAAGGCCTTCTCCGCATCAGTAGACAGGAGAAGGCCCTTCAGGTTCGATTCTCGGGCTAGGTGGATTAGGTTTAGCGCTTTAGTTATATTATCTCTGGCTTCACGGCCTGGCATGAAGCCTACTTGTTCTGGGCCAATTATTTTATGGAGCAGGGGTTTGATTCTATTTGATAATATTTTTGCTAGCAATTTGATATCTACATTGAGTAGAGAGATGGGTCTAAAGTTTGCACAATCTGAATGGTCTTTGTCAGGTTTGGGTACTACTGCTATGTGGGCTTCCAAGAGGGACGTAGAATTATGTTTATTCCCGGCCAGATAGTTAAATGCTTTTAATAGTGGTGTGGTTAGTAGTTGTGGGAATGTTTTGTAGTATTGCGAGGTGAATCCATCAGGACCTGGGCTCTTCCCTGTTTTTAAATCTGCTATTGCTAGTTGCAGCTCTGTGGAAGTTATGGGTTTCTCAAGAATCAGGGTTTCTTCTTTGACAAGGGAGGGGATTTTGCTGTCTTTTAGGAATTGTTTAATCGTCTCCTCTCTAGATGTCAACAGGTGTAGTGGTTTGTGTTGTTCTGGAAGATTGTATAGTTTTCCGTAGAAATCGTGGAAAATTTTTGCTATCTTTTCTGGTGTATGTTCAAGCGTCCCCCTGCGGTCTCGTATAGCGTGGACATGGTTGGCAATTGTGGCATCCTTTAGGGCTCTGGCAAGCAGTTTTCCACTCTTGTCACCATGTTCGTAGAATATACTTCTCTTAAAGAGAAGAGATTTTTGTGTTTGTAGATTTAGTATCTGTTTCAAGGAATTTCTAGCGCGGATGAGGTCTTCCTCAACCTTGATCGCAAGAGAACGCTTGTGCATTGTTTCTAGTTTAGCTATTGTGTCTATTAGTGAGTTAATTTCTTTATTTCTTTCTTTTTTCCTTCTTGAACCCCATTTTATCAGCTCTCCCCTTATTACGCTTTTGTGTGCTTCCCAATTGTTAAGGGGGTCTGTGTCAGAGTCAACGTTATTGCAGAAATATGTGGATATGGATTTTTGTATATCATCTCTGATAGATTGGTCTGTCAAAAGGGCGGCGTTGAGCCTCCAGTTGAAAACAGTTTTGTGGGATAGTCTACTTTTTAGGGTTATAGCTATGGGAGCGTGGTCTGAAAGGGCAATCACTCCAATTTCTGCTCTGGTGAGGTTTGACAGGTCTCTCTGTGAAATGAAGATTAGGTCTATTCTAGAGTACCTCCTATGGGGTGCGGAAAAGAATGTGAAGTCTTTCTCTGAGCTGTGTGTGGTTCTCCAGGTGTCTACTAGTGCTAAGGATTGTAGCAACGTCTTGATCCTTTTCAGAATTTTAAAAGAAACATGTGAGTAACCTGTGGAGGTGTCTTGGAGAGGGGCGAGGGGTATGTTGAAGTCACCTCCCAAAACTATGCAACCCTCCGCAAACCATTTTAGTTCGGAGATGACAGTGTTGCAGAATGTTATGTGTGCTTTGTTGGGGAAATATACATTCGCCAGAGTAATGGGAGATCCCTCCCATGTTCCTTTCAGGAAGACATAGCGTCCCTCTGGGTCTGACAGTTGTTGTTTAAATTTGAACGGTGTGTTTTTGTTCAGTAAAATTGTAACACCTTTTGTTTTTGCTATTGGGTTCGTGGCGTGATATGCCGTAGTGAAAATATTGTCAGTGATTTTTGGTATGTCGCGGTTCTTGAAGTGTGTTTCTTGTATGAACACTATTGATGGGTTAACTTTTTTGATCTCTTTTAGGAATTTTGTGCGTTTCTCTGGTATATTAAGGCCATTTACGTTGTGTGAAATGATGGTAGGGGATTTGCCTAGGAAAGAGTATGTCATTTTGAGTTTAAATTTTTGATACCACTTTAGGAAGGGGGGTGTGAGAGGATGGGGTGTAGGGTGATGGAGAGTTGGGGTGAAGGGGAAGGTATTGAGGTACCTTATAGGAGTCTCGTCTCTGAGTCTATAACCGTACAGACTGAGTTGGCGGTAGTCGTAATGTAGACTACCCCTTTGTCGACTCTTGGGGGTGGGTGGGAGACGCGTCCGTGCGTGGATATTTGTAATGAGTCAAATAAAGGAAAAATATAGTAATCGAATAAATTGAGAGAATTTATAAATTTGAAAGTATGAAAATAGTAGAGGGGGATTCTACAGATGAAGTAGTACTCGGGAGAATCTCGTATATATGTGCTTCTGTTGTTGTGATTGCTGTACCCAACTATAATAATATTTGTTAGACCCAACTTCCTTACTGGGAAGATATTGGGTATCAAGTAATTTTTAAACATCCAAATGCTGGAAACTTAACAATATAATAACAGGAAAGGGTGGCATAAGAAAAAAAAAACTAAAACAGAGGAGGACATCATAGTAATCTATAGTCCTACGTGGACTATCATCAGGAATCTAATATGCCTTCAATTGTATATTTTACCAAAATGCCTTACCTATTAATGCCATTTAAACAGTATGGTCATAGTTCAAACAACCTGAATTAGTATATCATTTAAATGCATATATATTTAACATTAACATTAACAATCGAGGTGAGACACCCAAGCCTGGGTGTGTCGTATTCAGTTCCAAAAAAGAAAAAAAAAAAAAAAAAAAAAAAAAAAAATTAAGGGGGGGTCCGTTCTCTCCTTCTCCTTCTGGAAAAAGCATCTTATTCATCTGGTGAAGTTGTTTAGCAGTAGTTACTCACTGTTAAGTCGATCCGTGGCAGCTGTTCGTGAGTTTGTAGTGAGTTCTTACCATTTATGGGTGGCGGTGCGGAGCACTGCTGAGGAGATTAAATACATAAGTCATAGCACAGAATGGTGTGAGGGATAGGAATTCAGTGTGTCTCTTCTCTGTTAAATTGACATGTAATGGGTGTGCATTAATAATCCATCTCAACCTTACTGTGATCCTATTCATATGATCTTTCACATCCGTTGGTTATTATAGCTTTCGTGGGCATTGTTTGTTTGTACTCACGTTTTCTTATGAGATAATGGTGTTTTCATTTGGTGGTCTTAGGGCACCATCTAGTGGAGGAATTAAATTTTTACAGTAAGTGTAATGGTGGTTGTTGAAAATGGTCTTAGAGCACCATCTAGTGGACGAAGGAGAAAAACAGTCAGCAATCATTTTGTAGGATGAGACAAGTTCTGCTGCAATAAAAATGAATGGAGGGAGTGTATTAGGTAGAGGAATTATACACAAAAAAGAATGAAAGGGGGGAGAAGATTATCACCGATGGAGCAAATATATAAGGAGAGGTCTGAGAGAAAAAAAAAAAAAGGGGGAAGGGATATAAAAAATAATAATAATAAAAAAAAAAGGGGGGGATAAAAAAAAAAGATGAAAAAAAATTATGGATGAATTGTTGGCACTTCGGTTGTTTATTTCCCGTTATTGTAGTAGTTATGAACTGTACTATGACTCATATTTATTAGTCTTGCTGACGAGGAGGTCAATTATTGCCCAGAGTTCATCATCCTGGAGCCTTTGGCAGCCGGTGAATTGAAGTTAAATCTCTCAGAGCTCTTGCGTGGATGCCCCATATTATACGGTGACTTGGCGGGTGAGGGACCTTGCTTGAATGGTACATTGTTAATTGCGGGGGGCATGCGGAAATCAGCATACCACTCTGGCAGGTCTACTGGGGCTATCTGCAAATTCTCACAGAATTTTAATATGTCTTCAGGGACTCTCAGAAAGTGCTGTCTGCCATTAAAGGATGCTTGCAGGGCAAACGGAAATTTCCAACGGTATGTGATTCCTTTCTCCTTTAGGACTTCTAGTAGCGGTCTCAGGGCTCTTCTGTTTCTCAGTGTTATGGGGGATAGGTCCTGGAAGAGCTGCACGTGCGTACCATTGAATGCAATCTGGTCGCTCTGTCTGGCTTTTTGTAGGATCTCTTCTTTGAGAACAAAATTTGGGAGACAGCATATAATATCCCTAGGGGGGTTGTTGTCAGGGGCTCGCGGTCTCAGAGCCCTATGAGCTCTGTCGTACTCAATAGGGGATGCTTCAGGTCTGTCTAGGAGGCCATTAAAGATGGTGGAGAGGGCAGGCTTGATATGCTCAGGGGTGACTGATTCCGGAACCCCCCTTACCCTGATATTATTTCTCCTTCCCCTATTGTCCAAATCTTCTAAATGTCTGTTCATATCGATCAGATGTTGTGAATGATCAACCACTATGTTGTCTAATCTGACCAGGGCTCTATCCCTCCTCTTTCCTGCTCTCTCCCCCACCGCCATTTGCTCAGATAGTTTCACTAGCTCTGATTTAATGTCCGTGATCGCGGCTGTGAATGAACTTTTTATGTCATTTGCTATTTCCATCATAATGGCATAATTCAGGGGATGGTCACTGGCAATGTTACCTCTGGATGAGTCTTCCGAGGCCGGCAGTGAAAGCTCATCATCCTCCATGTCTCCTTCCAGCGCCGCATGAGCCGTCGGCGCCATCTTGGATCTTTTGCTGTCGGCGTTAAATCTGAATTTACTCAGATTTGCTGGAGAGATTTTTCCTTTAGGGGTGCCGGTCGAGCGCAGGGATCTGTTGTGTGTACCCCTCTTGATTTGTGTGGACATATTCGGCCGTTAGCTGGGTATTTTGTCCGCCGAGATCTCCCGAGTATCAGAGCTCCTCTACTCTGCGTCCATGCCCGTTGCGCGCCAAGCCACGCCCCAGTTTTTATGTCTTTTTATGTCTGCTTTTTGATACTTTTGTATAATTATGTATTGTAACAATAAATATAGGGCCAAATTCTCAAAAACGTAGCCTAACTTAAATTTCAGCAGTTAAGTTACACTGACTTAAAATTTCTACCCGATCCACAAAGCACTTACCTAGAAATTACACGCCGTGTAACTTAAGTGCCTCCGTCGCAAGGCGGTCCTCCTCTCCGGGGGGCGATTACTATTTAAATGAGGCGCGCTCCCGCGCCGGCCGTACTGCGCATGCGTGTGACGTAATTTTCCCGACGTGCAGCGTGCGAACGTAATTTACGCCGGGCTTTGTGGATTGCGACGGGACGCTAAAGTTGCGACGGGTGAAAAAAAAAAAAAAGCGCCGGGAAAACAAAAACAAAAAAGAAAAATTGTCAGCGTCGCTCGGCATGCATTCCTGAGAGGGAGAACTCCATGCCAATTTTCAAAGAAAAAAACGGCATGGGTTCCCCCCCAGGAGCATACCAGGCCCTTAGGTCTGGTATGGGTTGTAAGGAGACCCCCCCTACGCCGAAAATTCGACGTAGGGGGTCCCCCTACAATCCATACCAGACCTGTATCCAAAGCACGCTACCCGGCCGGTCAGGAAAGGGAGTGGGGACGAGCGAGCGCCCCCCCCCTCCTGAGCCGTGCCAGGCCGCATGCCCTCAACATGGGGGGGTTGGGTGCTCTGGGGCAGGGGGGCGCACTGCGGGCCCCCCCACCCCAGAGCACCCTGTCCCCATGTTGATGAGGACAGGACCTCTTCCCGACAACCCTTGCCGTTGGTTGTCGGGGTCTGCGGGCGGGGGCTTATCGGAATCTGGGAGTCCCCTCAAATAAGGGGGCCCCCAGATACCGGCCCCCCACCCTAAGTGAATGGATATGGGGTACATCGTACCCCTACCCATTCACCTGGAGGCAAAAAGTTAAAGTTATTAAACACACAACACAAGGGTTTTTAAAATAATTTATTAGTCTGCTCCGGAGGCCCCCCCTGTCTTCTTTATTAGCTCTAATACCAGGGGGGGCTTCTTCTTCCACTCTCCGGGGATCTTCTCCGCTCTCCGGGGGTCTTCTCCGCTCTCCGGGGGTCTTCTTCTATCTTCGCCGCTCTCCGCTGTTAACTCGGCGCACCCCGGTTCTTCTGCAGCTGTCCGGTGCCTTCTTCTTCAGCGCTGGCTGCTATCTTCGTGTGTTATCCACGTGGTGGGTGCACGTGGGTAGGCACCCACCACGTGGGTACCTACCGGAGCATGATGGGACGGTGATGCCTATATAAATGGGATGCAAGGCGCGCTTCCATCATTGCAGTGAGAAGAGGCGACGTGTCAACATCGGAAGAAGGGAGCAGAAGAACATGACGTCACAGAAGACCGCGCTGGCTGCCTGTTAGTAATTGAGCTAACACACGAAGATAGCAGGCAGCCAGCGCTGAAGAAGAAGGCACCGGACAGCTGCAGAAGAACCGGGGTGCGCCGAGTCAACAGCGGAGAGCGGCGAAGATAGAAGAAGACCCCCGGAGAGCGGAGAAGACCCCCGGAGAGCGGAAGAAGAAACCCCCCCCGGAGAGCGGAGAAGACCCATGGAGAGTGGAAGAAGAAGCCCCCCTGGTATTAGAGCTAATAAAGAAGACAGGGGGGGCCGCCGGAACAGACTAATAAATTATTTTAAAAACCCTTGTGTTGTGTGTTTAATAACTTTAACTTTTTGCCTCCAGGTGAATGGGTAGGGGTACGATGTACCCCATATCCATTCACTTAGGGTGGGGGGCCGGTATCTGGGGGCCCCCTTATTTGAGGGGACTCCCAGATTCCGATAAGCCCCCGCCCGCAGACCCCGACAACCAACGGCAAGGGTTGTCGGGAAGAGGTCCTGTCCTCATCAACATGGGGACAGGGTGCTCTGGGGTGGGGGGGCCCGCAGTGCGCCCCCCTGCCCCAGAGCACCCAACCCCCCCATGTTGAGGGCATGCGGCCTGGCACGGCTCAGGAGGGGGGGGGGGGCGCTCGCTCGTCCCCACTCCCTTTCCTGACCGGCCGGGTAGCGTGCTTTGGATACGGGTCTGGTATGGATTGTAGGGGGACCCCCTATGTCGAATTTTCGGCGTAGGGGGGGTCTCCTTACAACCCATACCAGACCTAAGGGCCTGGTATGCTCCTGGGGGGGGGAACCCATGTCGGTTTTGATTTTACAAATAGCCGTGGAGTTCTCCCTCGGGAATGCATACCAAATGCCGTCGCTTGAATGGGCTTTTACATGGTGTGACTAACTTTTCACATTGTAAAACCAGCCCTAGTTTTGCGCAAGCAAATCGGAACTTACGCAGAAATCACAATGCTGAAAAGCGTTGTGGATCTGCTTAAGTCCTCATTTGCATACTCAAAGCTGCATTTCAATGAGAAATGCCCCCAGCGGCGGATGCGGTACTGCATCCTAAGATCTGACCGTGTAAGTGTCTTACACATGTCAGATCTTCTGCCTAACTTTGGAAAAAGCCTTTTGAGGATCGTTTCCAAAGTTAGGCACAGAGATAAGCAGGCTGAACAGCAGTTCCGCCTGCGTATCTCTTTTGAGAATTTGGCCCATAATTTTTTATGACTATTTTTGTCATACAATTTTGTTGCCTTAAAAATCCCACCCATATGGAGGTATTCAGTTTTTCCAATTGATACAAGGGATGATGGCAACCACATGCCTTCATACATGAGCTACCTTTTTTTATTGAATTACTAACTATGCTGCCTCACACAATAAATGTGTGCTTACTATAAATGTGTGCGTACACCCGATCGGATTTTCTGCCAACACCCTGTCATCACCAAATTCCCGTCGGAAAATCCGATTTTGTGTACGAGGCTTTATAGGCCCATTGTTGACTTTCTAGGCCAAGAGATATCTACTTGGAAGATGTTATTGTGTAGGTGTGCTTATGCATCCCATTATTTTTCCTACTGTCGGTGAAATTGGTTTGTCAAATTTTTGTTTTGTTTGTTTTGGATATTGTGATGAAGGATTAAAATCTTTTTTATTGCTATCCACATTGTGGAGACTTCGGGCCAGATTCACAGAATAAGTACGCCGGAGTATCTGCTGATACTCCGGCGTACTTTCAAATTTGCAGCGTCGTATCTTAATTTGTAATTCACAAACAAGATACAACGGCATTTGGCTAAGATCCGACAGGCGTACGGCTTCATACGCCTTCGGATCTTAGGATGCAATACTTCGGCCGCCGCTGGGTGGAGATCGCGTCGTTTTCCGTGTCAGGTATGCTAATTAGCTGTTTACGGCGATCCACGAAGGTACGTGCGTTTGTTACGTCGTCGCTAGTCGTCTTTTTGCGTCGCAAAGTTACGGCTGCTATTGAGGTGGTGTAACAATAGACAGCCCATGTATGGCCGTCGTTCCCGCGTCGAATTTCAATTTTTTTTTTTTGCGTAAGTCGTCCGGGAATACGAAAGTACGTTACGCACGTCGCCATTCAAAACATTACGTCGGGGCGACGTCATTTCGTGCAAAGCACGGCGGGAAATTTCAAAACTGAGCATGCGAGGTACGTTCGGCGTGGGAACGCGCCTAATTTAAATGGTACACGCCCCATTTGAATTAGGCGGGCTTGCGCCGGACGGCTTTACGTTACACCGCCGTAAGTTTACACGCAAGTGCTTGGTGAATCAGGCACTTGCGCTGAAAACTTGCGACGGTGTAACGTAAAGACGATACGTTACGCCGCCGCAATTCTTTATGAATCTGGCCCTTCCTTTTTTTCTTTCCCTGTGCCATTGCGTGACAGAGTATCACCAGAAAAGAAAGTAAAAATTAATCTCTAATGGAGATAACAATACAAATCTAACATTTCTCCACTCCTAAAACTAAAAAAAATTAATTTGGTTTGAGTTTCACTTTAATAATAATTATGGGCAGCACCCACTGAAACCACCCATATCTGTTATAATATACCATTGGTAGAGCCAGGAATGGAGGTTAATAATGCTAAATAAGCAGTGTTAGACTCAAGCCTCGTACACACGGGCCAGAATCTCGTCAGGAAAAAAACGTTGTTTTTCCTGACGAGATTCTTGGCAAGAATCTCCTGACGCCCGAGTGTACACACACTCCTTTCAAAAGAACCGCGGTTCTTTTGAAAGGCAAGAACGCGGTGACGTCATCGCGTACGACGAGCATCCGCTCGTCACATTCGATGCCTTCGCCGCCATCTTGCTTCACCCTACCTATGCTGTGGAAGCTACCGCGCATGCGTCACAGTCATTTTGAGCATGCGCGGGTTTCCACGGCGAGAGGTAAGTATACAGACGCTCAGGTTTCTCGTCGGGAAACAGGCCGACAAGAATCCCAATGAGAAAATAGAAAGCAGGATCTCTATTTTTCTCGTTGAGATTCTGGCCAGATTTCCTGACGAGGTGGTGAATTGCTTAAGATCAAAATAAAGACACATCTTGAGTCAGATTGGCAAACCAGTGACACAGAAAGTCATATGATTCCCGATCCTGATACTTCACCCTGTGTTAACCCGTCATCACAATAAGTGATCTGACATTACTTTATTGGTAATCATCAGAAAACACTGTATCTGTTATTTTTCTACTGAAAGGTGGAATGAGGTGCAGCAACCTATAAGAATAATTCAGAAATATGTTATTTTACACTAATTAACGCTGGTTAGTCATTGGCTTCTGTGGATTACAAAACACTACTCTTGGCTGTATGAATACATTTTTTTAAATCAAGTGCAGAGAGGCTTGTCATTGAAAACACTTAAAAGAAGGAAGGACTGTTCCTGGTGTCCGTATCAGAAGTTCTCCCTTTCTTTGTTCCACATAGCACAATATTAAAGTGATCATTAGACATGTGCACTCCTGAAAAATGTGTTTGTTTTCGTTTCATTCGTTTTTTGCTTTTTTCGGAAATCCGTAAATTAAAAAAATTCGGAATTCGGAAATTTGAAAATTCATAATTCAGAAAAATCGCACATTCGGAAATTTGAAAATCCAATATTTGAATTTTCGAATTTCTGATTTCCGACTTTTGAATTTGCGATTTTAGAATTTCAAATTAAATTTTTTTTTAAATCTGAGAATTAGTAAAACTAATAATAACTATTAAACTATAGGTATTGGAATTTCCTTTCAAATTTGGCTGTTAACCACTTAAGGACCGCCTAACGCCGATATATGTCGGCAGAATGGCACAACTGGGCACAGGCACGTACAGGTACATTGCCCTTTAAGTACCCATCCGTGGGTCGCGCGCACGCAGAGGTGATCAAATACCACTAACAGAAAGCTCTATTTGTGGGGGAAAAAGGACGCCAATTTTGTTTGGGAGCCACGTCGCACGTCCGCGCAATTGTCAGTTAAAGCGACGCAGTGCCGTACCACAAAAAGGGGCCTGGTCCTTTACCTGCATAATGGTCCGGGTCTTAAGTGGTTAATGAATGTAACGAATACAAATTTATCTGAAGTTAAACAAATGGAACGGAACAAATTAATAATAAATAATAATAAAAAGTTTTTACTATTATTTATTATTATTATTAGATCATTATGTTCCATTCGTTTAGATGCAGCATTCGTTATTTTGGATAGTTCCAAAAATAGCTATTATTAGTTAGTTGTTATTCCAGATTTTCGTGTTTTTGAATCGTCGGATTTTCATTCTCAAATAATTTTGAGATTTTCATTTATGAATTTTCGCATTTCCACATTTCTAAAATGTCGAATTTTCGACATTTAGAATTTCCTAATTTTGAATTTTTGAATTTCCAAATTTCTGAAATTTCGATATCCGGAATTTCCGAATTTCCTAACTTCGAATTTTCGAATTTCAGAAAATCCGGATTTCCGAAATTCCAGATTTCTGAAATTCTAACATTTTAAATTTCAGAAATCTCGGAAATTCAAAACTTCGAAAATTCTAAATTTCAGAAATCCGGAAATTGAAAAATCCTGAAATTCTGAAATTTTGGAATTAACAAAATTTGTAATTTTTTTTATAAAAAAACTAATTTGGAACAAATTGCACATGTCTAGTGATCATTTGGTTGGTTATAAGAGGTCACTGTCCTTCAAAAGACCACAGGTTTCTATAAGGCTTCTTCAATAAAACAACCGTTCAGAATTTATCTTCCACTAAAGTACTGGTTGTTTTTTTGTAGCTAAACTTTGTAGCTTTGCACTGCCATTTTAGGAGTTGGAATAGATGGGCCCTAGCACAGCACCTGAGCCCTAGCTGTTTCTAGCTATACTCAGAACAGCCCAGATGGGATCTGGAGTGGCCCTCCTACTTGCTCCCTTCAGAGTTCATTGAAATCTACGATGAGTGTTCCCAAAATCTTTCCTTGTTAGTTTTGGATAGGGTGGTGAGGGATTAGAACAGCTGTTAGGCTGCATTCACACCTGAGCGTTTTGTCTCCTGAAGCGCGACGCCCCAAAACGCTAGAGGGGAAAAAATATATTATACTCTATGGAGATGGTTCACATCTCCACTACAAAACGCCTGAAGCCGAACGCCTGAAGCTCAAACAAGTTCTGGACCCTTTTTTGTCGCTCGAATTTGGGCGTTTGGTGACCCTAGACCTGTACAAAATCGCGGTAAAAAACGATGCGTTTTGTCGCGACAAATCGCGGTAAAAAACGCAGCAAAACGCTACACTCAGGTGTGAATGCAGCCTTAGCATTGAAAATGAAAGTAAAGAAAATATCAAATTGTGGGTTGACATCAGAACACTAATAGAGGGGAAATCTTCCAATGGGGACACTAGTTCTGGGGGCCTTGGTGACAGACCATGATTCCCTCACTTTGGAGGGATTTCATCTCACGTCCTGCTTAAGCTATAGGACAGGAAGTGAGGGGAAGTCTTATCAATGGGACATAGATGGCAAACAAAAAAACTGATGGGGGGTTATAACTATGGTTGCCCCCTTATTCCTTTAAACCCAAACACATAATAATTACACAGGTTCTAAGGCTAATTTAAAGCTGAGTTCCGGCCACAATTTCACTTTTTTAAATATAAATACCCCTGTAATACACAAGCTTAATGTATTCTAGTAAAGTTAGTCTGTAAACTAAGGTCCGTTTTGTTAGGTTGTTACAGCATTTAGACACTTTATAAAATAGAAATTGACTGGGGCCATCTTAAGTGTGGGCATCATGAAGCCAGACTGTATGACTTCCTGGATTTCAGCCTTGCAGATCTCGCACATGCTCAGTGCTGCACAAGCAGTGTAACAGGTTTCAGATCAGGTTTCAGCACCTGTACTGTCCAAGTCACATGATTCTTCGAGACTGGGGAGTGCACAGACTCCTGGAAAGTTACACCCACTACATTCCCAGGAGTCTGTGCGGTGTAGGTTAGGAAGCTTAAGCACCTAGGTGCAGGAAGTGGGAAGATTAACTATTCTGCCTAGCAACAACACTTTGAAGGCATCTAAAAAAAAAAAAAAAAAATTCTTAAAGGACTAATGACATTTTTTTAAAACTACTGATGTAATGTTATATTTATGGGTGGAACTCCACTTTAATGCAGATAAGGCACCAACTGAGTTTAGATAACACCTTAATTGGCCACAGAACCTGTGTAAATAATATGGATTTGGTTTTAAAGGGATGAGGTGGCAACTCTAGTTATAACCCTCCCTTGCTCTATCCATAGTGAATTGCCTTTAGTTAGACTTTAAAATAAATAAATCAAAGATGTGTACTTTGGGTGTTTTCTCATAGGGTACAATGATCATTAAAGCTAATAAAGTGAAAAAGCCATGAACCCCCGATTTGGGTCACTTTGAGTCAGACTAGCTTACCATAAATAAGCTTAAAGGGGTTGTAAAAAAACTTCTGAGTATACCGGCCCCCCTGTTATACTTACCTGAGCCCTCGAAAGTCCCGCGCTCGGCCCCAAAATCCTCTTCGCCACTCAGCCTGGCCGTTGATTAGCTAGAGTGGATGGATTGAAAGCAGCACAGCCATTGGCTGGCGCTGCTGTCAATCACATCCAATGACGTGGCGCTAGGGTGACCACATTTCCAAACTACCATTCAGGGACACCCTCCCTTCCCAAAAATTAGCTTGTGCTGCAACGAATCACAACACAGTGATTGGACACAAGAGGCGGGATTTATGATTTCTCCAATCACAAGCAGGGGGCAGGATTGTGCTCCTGCAGGCATTCCCGGGCAGGACAAGTACTGTCAGTGGGTAAATCCGTGATGTGGTGGCCTTTTTTGGGGGCATCAGATTGGCCCGGGGGGTGGCTGTGTCAGTTTCATTCCGGGACACTGTATTGTCCTGGAATGAATGTGCCCGGGACAGACCTGCAAAATGCGGGACTGTCCCGGGCAATCCATGACACGTGGTCACCCTACGTGGCGCGCCGAGAAGCTGGGCCGAGTGATACAGCGAACGGCTATGGCCGCTCGCTGTATCACGGGAGCGCGTCCACAAAGATTCCACACTATGCAAGGGAGCTTGCATGAATGTGTGGAGTTCTTCCGGGGAGGCCCAGAGACAGCCGCCGAGGAACCCCAGAAGACGTGGATCGGGCCAAAAGTTTTCCTTTACGAACCCTTTAAGGGAACCTTCACAGTACACTGAAGACTGACAAGAAATAAGAGCAGAAAAACATCTTTAAACCACCAACTGACCTCAGGCTTCGAGACCGTGGTCTCACCGCAGGGGACCTTCGACCCCCATCATCATCAGGGATGCTCTCAGTGCTGCCAAAATGTTTGGAGAGGAAATGAAGCTCATCCAGGGTGGGTTGGAAGGGAAGCTGGTGCAGACGTTCTTGAGATGATGAGGAGGACTTCAAAGAAGAAAGAAAGAAAAAAATAAGGAACCAAGAGAAACATTTAAAATCCAACTTCCTTACAAAATAATTGTGTGTTGATTGGATCCTTCTAATGCAATCTGTTGTCTATCGGTAAGTTTAGACTACCATTGCCTTTCCAAAAATAAAAGTAATTTGGCTGTCAAGAGGATTCTTTGACTTCAGAGTCTCTGATTGAGCACAAGCAGGCAGACTAGGAACCTTCAATGTTATTTCTTTCACAACAGATGTCCTTTAATAAAAATCCTTTTGGTTGGTTTCCATGCTCTGTCAACATATTTCTGTACATCTGGTTTCTGGTACTGCAACCAGGGCCGTTCGAAGACATTTGGGGGCCCCAAGCAAAAAAAAAAAAAAGTGACATTTCAAGTTGAGAAGCGGGGGGGGGGGGAGGGGTTGGCGTCTTACCTCTATCCTTCGCCTCACAAGCACACGCCGGCATATGTTGGTGTCCGCACAGGGGCCCCAGCAGGGAGGGCCCTTGCCGCATCGCTGCGTCCTCCTGCAGTCCAGTCGGCCGTGTACCATAACCGCGCGGTACAGGAGATTCAGTTTGCTGTTCCCGGGCCCAGACTGAAAGGAAGTAAACACTAAGTGTGTGTACTTCCTGTCAGTCCGGCCGTGAACAGGAACCTGATTCTCCTGTACCGGGGGGTTATGGTACACGGCCGACCGGACTGCAGGAGGATGTAGCGGTGCGGCAAGGGCCCTCCCTGCTGGGGCCCCTGGCCAGCTCGGGGGCCCCAGGCAAATGCTTGCTTTGCCTGTCGGGTTCCAACGGGCCTGACTGCAACTCATCTGTAGTGGTTGGAAACATGGGCTCGGTCAAATGGCAGGGTGAGTATTCAGTACCTACTGGCTGGCTCTACCTTTATGTCACCTATTGAAGTGGCCATGTAATGCACTGCTTAAGCCGTGCTTGTGTGCCAGGAACAAAAGTTGTGAAAGAGGTGTAAATGTGAGCATAAGGTTAGACTTTAGGTCCACTTTAAAAGGATTTATTACTCACTGACACAGTGGAGCTTGGGGTATTTGTTCCATATCCTGATGATGGAAGGGAGGCAAGGGACCAACGACGGCCATCTGTCCTGCTAAAAAAAAGTAAGAGCATTTACCCATGTATTACTGAGAGACAGCATACCTAGAGCATATTAGGAGACATGATGCCTGATTACACAAAAGGCATAAACAAAGCCAACAGAACGTAGAGATGAACACCGGGCAAACAGCTAAACACAGAGCTTAAATGCATATACTGTACATTAACTGTACCAAATGATTTATAATTCTGTTACGCAACTCTTCTGACACAGACATCCCTGCCAAAGAGCATAGTCAGACAGGTGACCTCAATGTTCTCCTTTGTCATTAAAGCTGAATTACAGGAATTCAGCCACTTTGTAAAAAGTGAAGGCAGACTATTAGCCAGATTCAGGTACCTGGGTGTAAACTTGCGGCGGCGTAGCTTAGCCTGTTTAGGCTACGCCGCCGTAAGTTAGCTAGGCAAGTAATGATTCTCAATGTACTTGCCTGCTAATATACGGCGGCGTAGCCTAAAGCGGGCGGGCGTAAGGGCGCCGAATTCAAATGTCTTGGAGGGGGGCGTGTTGTATGGTAATGAGGCTTGACCTCACGTTTTTAAAGTTTTTTTTTTAATGCGCATGAGCCGGGCGCCTACATTTCCCAGGGTGCATTGCGGCTAAGTACGCCGCACGGGCCTATTGATTTTGACGTGGACGTAAACGACGTAAATCCCGATTTGCGGACGACTTACGCAAACGACGTAAAAATTAGAATTTCGCGGCGGGAACGGCGGCCATACTTAACATTACTATTCCAACTAGGGCCTAGCTCTAACTTTACGAGGCCTATCTCTTACGTAAACGGCGTAAAAGTACTGTGTCGGCCGGCCGCACTTTCGTGAATCGGCGTATCTCCTAATTTGCATAATCTACGCCGACCGCAATGGAAGCGCCACCTAGTGGACATCCGAAAAATTGCAATCTAAGATAGGACTGCGCAAGCCGTTCTATCTTAGATATGTTTAAGCGTATCTCTGTTTGAGCATACGCTTAAACATAGATCGGTGTAGATTCTGAGTTAGGTCGACTTATCTACTGATAAGTCGGCCTAACTCTTACTGAATCTACCTATAAGAGTTAAGTCCAAGAATCTGCATGACATGACCTCACAGATGCACTTCTGGAGGAATGGTCAAACATTCCCATAGACACACTCCTAAACCTTATGGGCAGCCTTCCCAGAAGAGTTGAAGCTGTTATAGCTGCAAAGGGTGGGCCAACTCAATATTGAACCCTACTGGACTAAGACTGACTGGGATGACATTAAAGTTCATGTGCGTGTAAAGGCAAGCGTCAAAATACTTTTGACAATCTAGCGTAGGTAAAGATCATATGCTGAAGCCTCGTACACACGACCGAGGAACTCGACGGGCGAAACACATCGTTTTCCTCGTCGAGTTCCTTGTTAGGCTGTGGAGGAACTCGACAAGGCAAGTTTCTCCATTCCCGTCGAGGAAAAAGAAAACATGCTCTCTTTTTGGCTCGACGGGATCCTTCGACAGTTTCCTCGTCGAAAAATGTACACACGACCAGTTTCCTTGGCAAAAAAAAAATCCCAGCAAGTTTCTTGCTGGTTTTTGCCGAGAAACACATGTGGTCAGCCCTGAAAAAAAGTTCTTCCCATATTTGTTACCAACTGGATTGTAGACACAATTCTTTTCCTCTCTGATAAACATGGTAAGTGGAACTGGTAAAAGCTCCTCCTACTTCCCTTTAGCCTTGGCCACATGTTTGAAAGCCTAGGCACTTGGTCATGTGATCTTAAAGCGTAGAGCTGCCAGACCTGAACTCTGCTCGGACCCATCAGTAAAGGTAATATGCTCAGGCCTCCACTCAGAACTAAAAGGAGGTTGGAATTGCATTTTATCCGGGAAAGGTATTTCATTCAACCCATCCATTATGTTTTATGCATTCACAGCAAAGATCTAACAAAAAAAAAAGTAAAATTTAAAACAAATTTCCATTTGAGAGACAACCAGAGCAGTGAGCAAAGAAACCATGTGATAATAGATTGTAAGCAGTAACCAGCAGGGACTTGAGTTGAGTTGAGTTGAGAGGTATCTTAATATAGCGTGGTCTTACCCTGAAGGGTCCCGACGCGCATAGCAGAGTTCCTGGGAAAAGAGGACCCAGGAACCAAAAGCAGCACACAGCGGCAGAAAGGGTGGAAGAGAGAGACTTCCTACCCATTATTTATGTTCCATATTATTAATAATTTATAAATATTTATTGCTCACTCTAATATATATATATATATATATATATATATATATATATATATATATATATATATATATATATATATATATATATATATATATATATATTATTAATAATATTTAATATTTAAATATATTTAATGATAGAATATCAGTTTAGCAGATCCCCCATCTGCAATCCTTATTCTCTTAAAGATAGTTAAATACTGTATTATCCATCTGATTATGTGTAATCTCAAGTTTCTTAATTCAAGGCCAATCCTTGTAGGCCTAGCCATAGAGTGTCCTTGTGTCTTTATCAGTGACCTTAAAGTGAATAACTGTCCGGCTAATATACTATATGGAGTATTTATACCTAGCCACCGCTTCTCAAGGGAGACTAAATTCAGTTAATCTTTCCTTTAACTACCGGTAAGCTCCTTCTTGTCCCTTATTAGTTTAATTGTCCTTCTCTGCACTCTTTTCAGGTTCACAACATTATCTCTGTAAACCGGTACCTAAAACTGAACTGCAAACTCAAGAAGAGGTCTTCATAATCCTTAATTGGGGGAAAGATTATGGGTCAGATTCAGAGAGATCGGCGTATCTTTAGAGCGGCGTAGCGCATCTCATATGCGCTACGCCGACGTAACATAGAGAGGCTCATACTGTATTCACAAAGCACTTGCTCCCTTTCTTGCGCCGGCGTAACACAAAATGGCCGGTGTAAGCCCGCCTAATTCAAGGTAGCAAGGCAGTGGGCGTGTAGTATTATAATGAAGCGTGACCCCAAGTAAATGCATGGCCGAACGAACGGCACATGCGCGCGCATGCTAAGAATCTTGTCGCAAATAATCCCTAAGATACGACGGCTCAATGCGTACGACGTGAACGTAACTTACGCCCAGCCCCATTCACGTACGACTTACGTAAACGTCGTAAAATCCAACGGCAGTTCCGACGTCCATACCCTAAACGACTTAGACCAGCTTTTTGGTGGTTTAACTTTACGCCGGAAAAACGCCTTACGTAAACGACATAGATTACAGCGACGGGCGCAAGTACGTTCGTGAATCGGCGTATCTTGCTCATTTACAAATTTGACGCATAAATCAACGGAAGCGCCCCTAGCGGCCAGCGTAAATATGCACCCAAGATACGATGGCGTAGGAGACTTACGTCGGTCGTATCTTGGCAAAATTCAGGCATATCTCATTTAAAGAATCAGCGCATAGATACGACGGCGCTCATTTGGACTTACGATGGTGTATCAGTAGATACGTTGGCGTAAGTCTCTGTGAATCCGGGCCTATGTCTCCTTCTCTAGAGCCTATACCTTTTTTTAATACAAGAACGTATCTTGCTGCTTTAAAGCCTAATGCCCCGTACACACGATCGCAAATTCCGACAGCAAAAGTCAGATGTTAGCTCTTGAACGGAAATTCCGACCGATTGTAGGCTCCATCGGACTTTTGCTGTCGGAATTTTCGCCAACAAAAGATTGAGAGCTGGTTCTAAAATTTTCAGACGGAAAAAAATCGTATTACAATTCCGACGCGCAAAATTGCGAAGCATGCTCGGAAACAATTTGACGCATGCTCGGAAACATTGAACTTAATTTTCTCGACTCATTGTAGTGTTGTATGTCACCGCGTTCTTGACGGTCGAAAGTTCAGAGAGTGTGATCGTGTATATGCAAGCCAAGCTTGAGCGAAATTCTGTCGGAAAAACCATCCAAGGTTTTTCGACCGTCCAAAACGCGGTGACGTAAAAGACTACAACGAGCCGAGAAAAATTTCCACACAGACGATCGGAATTTCCAATAGGAATTTTTTCCATCGGAAAAAATAAAACATGTTCTTTTTTTAAACTCCGACAAAAAAAGTCAGATGGGGCCCACACACGGTGGGAATATCCAATGAAAAAATTCCGTCTGACTTTTTCCATCAGAAATTCCGATCGTGTGTACAGGACATTAGACAGCTGTCACCATCAGAAGATTTGCTCTCTACGCTTGTTCTGGCTTTTCTCTCACTTGAAGCCCCAAACTTCAATGGTCACCATATTTAACAGGGACACAAGGCAGTAATGAAAACCTGACAAGAGTTCTCACAAAAATTGGCCTTTGCATACGCTTTAAAGAATGTTTAGTAACATGTTGTTCATTTTGAATATTTGTAAACCTAACTTCACTTTTTCAGTTTTTGCTTTATTCAAAAAAAAGTCTTTGAGTTTTATTTTAGTTACTCTTTTCTAATTGTTTATGGCCTTTTAACACTAGTCGAAAGCCAAATAGGTTTTGTTTTTAGCCTTTGCAATGTATTGCCCAGGGGAACAAATGTTGCAATGTGTTGACATGGAATCAGTTTTAAACACTACCAGAGGATCAATTTTAAACACAACTATTTTTGTTCTGTGCTTTTTAAATGAGTGTTGTTGTCTTTCTGTTATATGTTAGTTGTTTACAGCTTAGAGCGAATTAAATGTTATGGTTGGTGCTACCTAGACTTTGCCTCATATTAGTGATGGCGAACCTTGGCATCCCAAATGTTTTGGAACTACATTTCCCACAATGCTCATGCACTCTGCGCTGTAGTTCTGTAGTTGAGCATCATGGGAAATGTACCGTATTTATCGGCGTATACCGCGCACTTTTTTGCCCTGAAAATCAGGGCAAAATCGTGGGTGCGCGGTATACGCCGAAACCTGCTTTCCCGCCCGGGGTTTTGAATACTGCGCAGACATATACCGAGCGCAGTACACTCGGGTATAGTCGGGCAGTCTCGGCTCCTTCCGCGCTCACGTCCTGGACGCACAGGACGTCAGCGCGAGAGTTGCCGAGCATTGCCGACAATACACGAGTGTACTGCGCTCTGTATATGTCGGCGCAGTATTCAAACTCGGCGCCGGAAACGAGCGGGGAGGACGCGAGGACGCCCCAGAAGGATGCCGGACCCGACGAAGAGGACACCCGAAGCCGCAGAAGGACGCCGGACCCGACGAAGAGGACACCCGAAGCCGCAGAAGGACGCCGGACCCGACGAAGAGGACACCCGAAGCCGCAGAAGGACGCCGAACCCGACGAAGAGGACACCCGAAGCCGCAGAAGGACGCCCGACCCGACGAAGAGGACACCCGAAGCCGCAGAAGGATGCCGGACCCGACGAGGCCGCCGATGGACGCCGCACAAGACACCAAAACTGTAAGTACAAAAAAACTTTTTTTCCACAGGATTCGGGGCAACTTTAGGGGTGCGCGGTATACGCAGGAGCGCATTATACCGCGATAAATACGGTAGTTTCAAAACATCTGGGTAGCCAAGGTTCGCCATTACTGCCTTATATGAACATCTGTATTAAGCTCTGCAATGTTTGACATTAACATTTCAAGAAGAGCATCATTTCTAGCTGAAACTTTTCACAACAATCCCATAAAATTGGCAAAGGAAAAGATACATAAGTCCACGTCATGAAGCAGACCCATGTGCATGGCGTGAGATGAATGGCAGCCTCCAGCCAAGCTACACCCCCAATGTGTTTTCTCCGCCCCTTTGAGCTTAAACATGGGGATTACGGGTTCCCCATGATTAAGCTCCAAGGTTCCGAGCGAAACGCGTTGAGGGTGTGGCCTGGCTGAGGCTGCCGTTCATCTCACTTCATGCACATGGATCTGCTTCATGATGTGAGGTTTATGGAACTTTTCCTTTGACATTGCTGCAGTTTAGAGCTAGGACGAGCTCCCTGCCTGCACTCACAGCATTCTAGTTGGATTTCACCTCTCTACCTCAAGCGTGTCAAAATCCTACGGGGTAAAATGACCGCACCAGCCAAGCAGTCACTGGCTGGAAAAAGCGCCTAGATGCGATTCAGTTCGCATGTGTAGCGCTATACAAGTCATTCATTCATACCTGAGAGGCACCTAAATTTTGTCTTTTTGGGTCACAATCCCATAAAATTGCCTTATCATATGTTTTTACATTTCCCTTTTATTGTTCCAGTAGTACCCTTGTAATAGTCAGTTTGAGGGTAGTAAAGTAGAATTCCAGGCTAAACTTAAAGGGGTTGTAAACCCTTGTGTTTTTTCACATTAATGCATCCTCCCCGTTTTACTTACCTGAGCCCTGGAATTTCCCACGGCAGAGACGCGTTCTTCCTCTGCCAGGGGTTCTCAGCTCTTGATTGGATAGATTGATAGCAGTGTAGCCATTGTCTCCCACTGCTGTCAATCAAATCCAATGACGTGGGCGCGGGGCCGAATCCTACATTCGGAGTCTATGGAAGGTAGCCCCCGGGAAATCGCTTCTCCTAGGGAGTTATACAATGTGGGGAGGAGCCGGGAGAGCCGCAGAGGGACCCCCATAAGTCGAGGATCGGGGCCACTCTGTGCAAAACAAACTGCACAGTGGAAGTAAGTATGATATGTTAGCCTATGGGTGAGGACACCGCTCCCAGAGTTCCCAGTGTCCTCTTCTGCAGCTTCCACTGTCACAGGGGAGATCACATGACTGGACTAGAGCAGGCTGAAAATTGGCATATATATCTTTTTTTACACACATTAGTAAGCATAGGTGTTAGAAAGGGGGGAAGAGCATTATTAAGACTAGTTAGGTTCAGCCTGGAATTAGGAGTAAGGAGCTTGCTATTACTTGGGGACAGAGGTGTATTTAGGTTTTGTGCTGCCCTAGGCCTGACTAAACTCATGCGCCCCCTAATTTAAATATGATCCACCCCTTCCTGTTTAAGACACGCCCTATAACCTGTAAACCACACCCCTTCCACTTTAGGCTCCACCTTTTCCTGTTAGAGCTCCACCTCTTCCTCTCTGTACATTAGCACACTAACGCACCATTCACTCCATACTTACATCAATCAATCCAGTTGGCTCCTGTCTAAATTGTTGCCCTTACCATGTGTATATATGAATGCGAGTTAGGGACTTTAGATTGTAAGCTCCTTGAGGGCAGGGACTGATGTGACCTCTGTACCCTCCCCGCACCTCTGTACCCTCCTCATACCTCTGTTCCCTCTCCCTGCACCCCGGTCTGATTGGCCAGACCGGGTGCATGTCATACCAGAGGCGGAGCCCTTCTCTGGTATGACATGCACCCGGTCTGGCCAATCACCGGCCGTTTAATGTGGGCGTCACTGCGTCAGTCCCTCCCTCCCCCTGGCCAAGTACTACGCTACAGGCCGCCGCGCCAAGGCTAAATTTATGAGGGAGCTGGAAGGCGGCTGCGGGAGCCAATTAAATAAAAGGACAAATCGGGGGTCTTTTTTTTTTCGTGCAGGGGCGGTTTTGGTGCCTGGCCGTGCCGCCCCCCGCCAAGTGCTGCCCTAGGCCTAGGCCTTGTCAGCCTAGGCCAAGATACATCCCTGCTTGGGGATCTGTAACATACATCAATAACTGAAGCTATGCTCCAGGTTGGGCGGTCCCCCCCACTGAAGCACCACACACAAGCACATACACACGTAAGTTTTTATAATTTTTTTGCATACACACCTTTTTTCCCGTTGTCTTCTGACTGGTCACATGACATCTCAAGGCCTCTTCCCCCTGTGGTGGCATCTGCCAACCCTCTATTCTGCATATTCTGCAGAGAACTGCACTGTTCTCTGCAGCATGCTGCTTTGATGACTGGCCAACATGATTAAAGTGGAGGTTCACCCTAAAACAATTATACACCATTACATCCAGCATACTTCCGACATGTACAGTATGCTTTTTTTTTCGCTGTACATACCGTCTTATAGTTCTTTTTCACCCGGCTTCCGGGTTCTCACTACCGCCGGGAGTAGGCGTTCCTATGAAGAGGCGTAGATGATTGACGTGCGGATAAGGCGCGTCACACGTTCCGAAAATATCCGAACTGGGACTCGGCTCTATACGGCGCCTGCGCAGTCAGCTCTACACGGCTCCTAGTCTGTGCGCAGGTGCCGTATAGCGCTGCATATAGAGCCGAGTCCCAGTTCGGAAATTTTTGGAACACGTGACGCGCCTTATTCGCACGTCAATCATCTACGCCTCTTCATAGGAACGCCTCTTCCCCGCGGGAGTAAGAACTCGGGTGAAAAAGAACTATAAGACGGTATGTACAGCGAAAAAAAAAAAATACCAGCATACTGTACATGTCAGAAGTATGCTGGATGTAATGGTATATAGATGTTTTTTAGGGTGAACCTCCGCTTTAAGCACCACCAGGAGATGGCCTGGACCCATAGGAAGAGCATTGTATGATGCTAGGTATCATTCCATCCAGAGCAGAGGGGACAGCACCCAAGAGAAGGTGAGTGTTTCAGCAAAAGTAGTATTTCTGTATTCTACCAAATGCAGACTTTTCGTAAAAAAAAAAAAAAAAAAAACTATTACACTCTGCATCAACAAAATAATTTTTTTATTTACTTTTATATCACCTTTTCTGTTAACCTTGTCCCTCCAAAAATGAGCATAGCCAGGAAAATTAGCAGCCCATTCACATAAAGAATCAAGCCACAATTCTGCAATACCAATTAAATCATACCATTCTTCATGCACTTCTGGCACTCTTCTAGCAATCATCAAGTGACCAGATGCCAAAGCACTCAGGGCCGGCCTTTGGGGTGTGCGAGCTGTGCGTCCGCACAGGGCGACATGGGCAACAGGGGCGCCGTGCGGCCACCCAGAGGCGTACTAAGGGAGGTGAGCCGCCCCCGGGTACCACACAATGGGGGGGGTGTCAGACCGGCACCCCCCTGCGCGATTGTATTACACCCGCGGTGGCATTTTTTTCCTCTTTGTGTATGTTGAGGTGACCAGGGGGCGAGGGGTGAAGATGGGGGGGTGCCACAGGATTAGCTCGCACAGGGCGCCTGAACACCTAAGGCCGGTCCTGGAGGCACTCGTCATACTATGTCATCTTAGGGGGCAGAATCTGTGTTTGGATAGAGCTGCTGACTGGTTATCAATCTCTAAGCTTCTTTGGCTAAGATCACATGACCAATGTATTAACAGTAATACCTATCACTGGCACCAGATGGAAACCAAAGAAGAAATCTCCTCCCATAGTTGAGTAATAAAAGTATATGTAGACCTTAACAATGAGCTTCTTTTATTTTCTCCATTTTTGTCCATTAAGTATACCCTTGGAAGCATTTTGTTGTATCTGCTAAATGAGTCCAAAAAATACCTGCCAACCATCTATTGCTGTCCTGTGTACTCTGTAGTGTTATCTTATACAATATTATCCAGTCATGCTCATTTTTTTATACTACAGAACACCACTCTATATTAAGAAGATGAGGAGAGGGGAGTTGTTCTATAGTCCTTACACATTTTCAATCATATTGATTTACTAAAACTGGAGAGTGCAAAATCTGGTCCCGCTGTGAATGGGAGACAATTAGCTTTCAACTTAGGGTTGGCATGACTAGGCAGCCAGTTACTGCACTATAGGGTTAAAATTAGGGGGAGTGAAAATGACAAGCTAGGGGGGTGGCCAGTGTTAAAGCGGAGTTCCACCCAAAAGTGCAACTTCCGCTTAATCCACTCCTCGCCCTCTTACATGCCACATTTGGCATGTATTTTTTGGGGGGGGGGGAGTGGGGGCTTCAGGAGGAGTTCCTGTCCCACTTCCTCCTTCCGCCGAGGGGCTGCTAAGGCGAATAGTCAGATCGCCTTTTGGCAGCCCCTCCCTGTAGGCGATCGCCTGGGACACGTGACAGGTCCCAGGTGATCGCCTGTCCAATCAGATGGCGCAGCGCTGCTCGCGCATGCGCAGTGCCGCTCGCGCATGCGCAGTGGGTGCCCGGCCGTGAAGCCAAAAGCTGCCACGGCCGGGTGCCCACAATTAGAATGAATGGGTGTATGGAGGGTTTACATCCACTTTAAGCTTTGACAATAAAACCTGGAAGCGGATTGGTTTCTATGCAGAGCTGCACTAGATTTTGCACTCTTCAGTCTTAGTAAATCAACCCCATGGTGACAATGCTGCTCCTCCATAGATACAGAATAGTGACTGAATTTTGTCACCGTAGGACAAAAAGGGCGTTACTGGAAGAATCACCAGGTGAAAAACAAAGAATAAATCCAGAAAGATGAAAAGTAACACAGATACCACCTATGGACTGGTATACTGATACGCTGACATACTGTATATTACATTTGATAATAGAGACAGAAAATCAACCAAAAATGCAGAAAAAATGCACAATACAAATGTTATAAATTGAGTTGCAGTTCAGTGAGTAAAATAAGTATTTGATCCCCTACCAACCAACAATAATTCTGGTTCCCACAGCCTGGATACAGTATGTGCTCACGTGGTACATAGATTAGTCCTGTAAGGTGCTGCTAATGATAACTCGTTATGTTTATAAAAGACGCCTGTCCACAGAATCTTTCTTCCATTCAAACTTCAACATCATGGGCAAGACCAAAGAGCTGTCCAAGGGCGTCAGGGATAAGACTGCAGACCTGCACAAGGCTGGAATGGGCTTCAAGACCATCAGCAAGAAGCTTGGTGAGAAGACAACTGTTTGAGTGATTATTTGCAATTGGAAGAAATACAAAATAACCATCATTGGTCATCTGTCTGGAGCTCCATGGAATATTTCGCCTTATGGGGTGAGGAGGATCATGGGAAAAGTGAGGGATCAGCCCAGAATTTCACAGGAGGAGATTGTGAATGATCTCACCAGACAAACCATTGGTAACACAATGCGCCAATCCCCCTCCTCAACAAGGCACATGTACAGCCTGTCTGAAGTTTTCCAATGAACATATAAATGATTCAGAGAAGAATTGGGAGAAAGTGCTGTGGTCAGATGAGACCAAAATTTAGCTCTTTGGCATTAACTCAATTTGCCATGTTTGGAGGAAGAAAATTGCTGACTATGACCCTAAGGACACCATCCCTACAGTCAAGCACAGAGGTGGAAACAAAATGCTCTGGAGCTGTTTCTCTGCTAAAGGTGCAAGACGACTTTGCCGCATTGAGGGGCCAATGGATGGGGGCATGTTTTGTAAAATCTTGGAATGAGAACTGTTAGGGTCACCACCGTTTACGACCTTACATCACATCCAAGACAGCTTATCGACACTCCAACCAACAGGACCCGATCCACATCAATTCCCCAGAATAAGACGAGACACGCAGCTCTGTACTGTACTTGTTCCAAAATGAAGACAACTTTTAATGGTAACTTTCAGTCTAATATACAGTACAAGGCATGAAAGGAACAATCAACTCCCCACCCACACATCACACCGTGGGGGGCTTCAATCACATTCTTTGAGCCAATTACTAAACATTCTAGACATGTCGGCGCCGGCCTATAATTATCATGATCCAATCACTGCACATTCCTTCATTAACAGAACTCAAACAAAACACCATCACACAATGATCTCTTCTTAATCCACATCCCTAGACAGACGTTCTGTCTCCGACAGACAGGTAGTCACACCTGGGCATTAATAGGCTTAACGCAGTGTTATCACCCAATGCAAGGTCTTCCAGGAGCCTGACTCAATTAGCATGTCACTAGCCAGGGCTAATCATAGAAATGAGTCACTATTGACTGGTTGGGTCACAATTAACCAACATCTTGCAGTATCTCAAAATCCTGCAATATGAACTATCAGTGATGTCCCCTGTCCTGTAATTTAGGACATAATTTCTCAGTCACCCTATGGACTTATTGGACATAAGGTGACCCTAAACATAAGACTCCTTGGTGACGCCGGTACAGGAGTACCCCTCATCCTTGCAAAGTCTCTGTTTGTCCCGGGTCATTCCGTCACAAGAACCTTCTTCCCTCAGCCAGAACACTAAAGATGGGTCTTCCAGCATGACAATGACCCAAAACATATCGCCAAGGCAACAAAGGAGTGGCTCAAGAAGAAGCACATTAAGGTCATGGAGTGGCCTAGCCAGTCTCCAGACCTTAATCCTATGGAAAATTTATGGAGGGAGCTGAAACTGAGTTGCCAAGCGACAGCCAAGAAACCTTAAGAATTTAGAGAAGATCTGAAAAGCAAAGTGGACCAAAATCCCTCCTGAGATGTGTGTAAACCCAGTAACCAAGTACAAGAAACATCTTACCTCTGTGCTTGCCATCAAGGGTTTCTCCACCAAGTACTAAGTCATGTTTTTGGGAATCAAATACTTATTTTACTCACTGAACTGCAACTCAATCTATAACATTTGTATTGTGTGTTTTTTTCTGGATTTTTGGTTGATATTCTGCCTCTCTCATTTAAAATACACCTATGATAAAAAATTATAGACCCTTCATTTTTTGTAAGTAAAATTTACAAAATCTGCAGGGGATCAAATGATTATTTTCCCCACTGTATATATAATACACGCATTTGTTGTGAATATTTATTCAGTATCCACATGGAGTTCATGGACTGGCTGTCCTTGGGTTCTTAGCTTGCTTGGTACATTAGTGTTTTTTCTTGCTTTTCTAAGCCAGCTGCAAAAAGGTAGATGTGAATGTTATGTTACCTGCGTGATGATGCAAAGGAGAAATGAGCAGCGGCACTCGGAGAGAAATTTCGAGGGCTGTCCATAGGGCTTCCCCCTAAATGTAAAAAAAAAGGCAAAGAGGGTTAAAGTAAATAAATGAAGGCCTCATGCACACAGGCTTATGAATATAAGCAAAATTTTTCTGTCAGAAAAAAAAACGCCTCAAACGCTACAATATGTATTGTGTTTGAGCGTAAAGGCATTCTACTGCCCAGAGTGTTCATTTATCCTGGCCATTGGAATACATTTACACGCATACGCACATGTTTTTGAGCATTTAGGGCCAGATTCTCAAAAGAGTTACGCCGGTGTATCTACTGATACACCGGCGTAATTCGAAATTCCCGCCGGCGTATCATTGTTTTTTATTCGCAAACCAAGATACGCGGGAATTAGGCTAGGATCCGACCGGTGTAAGTCACTTACACCGTCGGATCCTAAATGCAATACAACGCTGACCGCTAGGTGGCGTTTACGTTCAGGTCTCATTTGACTATGCAAATGAGCCTGATAGGCCGATTCCCGAACAAATTTGCGTCGCGTACTCGTCGTTTATGTCGTTTCCGCAAGCGTAAGGTTACCCCTGCTATATGAGGGGTAACCTTACGCCAGTCCGCCGTATGCCATGTTAAGTATGGCGTCGGGTACGCGTCGTATTTTTCCGTCGGTTACGTCGTTTTCCTAAGTCGTCCTTGAATAGGACTTTACGTCAATGACGCTCACGTCGGCGTCATTGACGTTTTCCGTCATGAGCTATTTTTCAGCCCGGCGCATGCGCAGTTCAATCGGTGCGGGGGCGCGCTTAATTTGAATACAAGCCGCCCCTTTTGAAATACGCGGCCATACGCCGGGCCATTTACACTACGCCGCCGCAAATTACGGAGCAAGTGCTTGGAGAATAGGGCACTTGCTCCAGTAAGTTGCGGTGGCGTAGTGTAAATGGCTTACACTACGCCGATTCTACGAGAATCTGGCCCTTATAGAGTCGTTTACATGCACATGCGTGTTCTTCTGCTCAAAAGCTCCTCTCAGAACCCACCTTTAGGCTGCATTCACACCTAGGCGTAGGGCGTACAGGCGTTTTTACAGGCGATTTTTACCGACGTTTTTGTCGCGCGTATATGCGCGTTTGCGCGCGTTTTCGCACAGTGGCGTTCGACGTTTTTGTACTTTGTCTTTTTCCATATTAGCCAATAAGAAAAATGATCATCCCTGACATCACTTGTTGCTCTCCTAGGAATTTTTTATTCCTCTTCCTGGGTGAATATACCTCTTCTGGATTTCAGCAACACAGGCGTCAAAACGCTTGTACAAGCGCGTGTTTACGCGCAATACGCGCGTATCAGGCGTTTTACATTGACTTCAATGTAAAAAAAAAACGCTCAAATACGCGCATATCGCGCGCTAGGAGCGACAAAAAAGGGTCCGGAACTTTTTTGAGCTACAGGCTACAGGCTACAGGCGTTTAGGCGTTGAGATGTGAACCATCCCCATTGCCTTTCATTACTTTTCGTCCCTCTGGCGTTTGTGCGCGTCGCGCTACAGGCGTAAAAACGCCTAGGTGTGAATGGAGCCTAAGTGTATTCTCCTTGGCCTGTACACTCTCCTATTTAAATACACCTGTAAATGTCTATGTGTGGTCTTTTTTTTTAAGTACCGTGTGCATGAGGCCTCACAGTGAAAAAAGAAAGACTGTTGCAGTATTTACAATGGCCACCAGAGTCAAGGAACAAGGTCATCTGGCAGCCATGGTCCTCAACATCCTTAAAGGGGTTGTAAAGGTACAATTTTTTTTTTCCCTAAATAGCTTCCTTTACCTTAGTGCAGTCCTCCTTCACTTACCTCATCCTTCCATTTTGCTTTTAAATGTCCTTATTTCTTCTGAGAAATCCTCACTTCCTGTTCTTCTGTCTGTAACTCCACACAGTAATGCAAGGCTTTCTTCCTGGTGTGGAGAAAGCCTCATGAGGGGGCGAGCAGGCAAGTCAGGACACTCTCTACTTTGCAGATAGAGAAAGGAGTTGTGTGTTAGTGGGCGTCCTGACTCTCCTGCTCGCCCCCTCCCACCTCAAGAGGCTTTCTCCACACCAGGGAGAAAGCCTTGCATTACGGTGGTGAGTTACAGACAGAAGAACAGGAAGTGAGGATTTCTCAGAAGAAATAAGGACATTTAAAAGCAAAATGGAAGGATGAGGTAAGTGATGGAGGACTGCACTAAGGTAAAGGAAGCTATTTAGGGAATTTTTTTTTACCTTTACAACCCCTTTAATTCTGTGTTACAAATCTAAAACGATAAACAAAAATCTAGAGGAAGGAAATGAGGAGTAAACAAATATATTAAAGGTTAACCCACCCCCTTTTCCCCTAACTCTTAAAGCGGAGTTCCAACTACAATATACATTTTTTTTTTTTTTAGAACTTTTCACAAGCATCTACAATGTTATTATAACACTCGCGTCTCCTATTGAAATTGTCCCCCGATGTCTGGTTTCATCTTTTTAAAAAACTTTGATGACTGTGCTCTGCCCGTTGTCATTTTGCTTGTGGGAATATGAAGCCCACAAGCATTTAGTTCCCGGGATACTGTGCCCCATTCTCGCGCATGCGCAGCAATGCGCTGTAGCGACGCTGTAAAGTATACAGGTTGCCATAACAATGGGCGGCGGAAGGGCCCGTCCCGTTGTTATGGCAACCTAGCCCTCGACGCTGCCCACTGACTCCTGGGAAATGATGTCACAGGTCTCCCAGGAGCAGTAAGGAGAGGAGCCGAGGGAAGTGACGAAAGTAGCCTTGGCGATGAAGGAGGAAGATTTCGAGGGACCGCATAGCAACAGCCATTTAAAGGTCAGTAAAAAAAAAAAAAAATCTACAAATGTTTTTTTATTTATTTATTTCATGCACAACATTTAAGTTCACTGCTACAAAAACTAATCATAAACAGTTAAAGTGTTACTAAACCCGGGCATTCACTATATCTGGTCCTCCACAGTACATGGAAATGCAATTATTTTAGCAAATATAAACTGCTAAATGCCTTTTCTCATCAGCAGTCTTGTGACTTCTATCAGTGTCTGGTTAAAGCTTGTAGGAGGAGTTTTCATTCTCTCCTAATTGTCCTATGAGGGTGCAGGACCCCTTACCCTCTGTCTGGATACTGCTGATTGGCCCTATGCTGATCACATCATCACAATCTCCAAAGAAAAAAGCTCTCTAGCAATACACACCAAACTGAGCATGTGCAGGGTGCCCCCAAGGCTCTGTTCTATCGGCAGATAGATTGGGGACAGTGGAAGAAGGGGAGGGATCAGAGAAGACAGGATAAAACAGCTCTTACACAATGCACAGGATTAACCTCTTAGGTTCCACAGTGAGTATACCAAGCATGCTTTACTGCATATACAGACTTTTACTGTTAGGGATTTAGTAACACTTAAAAAAAAAAACCTAAGGCAAGGGATAAGAAGTTAATAAAAATAATCAGGGTTAGCTAGAATTTTTACTGCAATTTTTAGGGTTAAAAAACAATTAGGGTTAACTACAACATTAATTCTGTAAGTTTTTCCTTTTTACAAAGACACAATAATCATGTTTCTGGCACAAAGCATTTTTTGTCACTTCAGGCTGGGTTCACACTATTGCGAATTGGATGCAGGTTTCACCGCATGTGTTGCCCTATTGCATTGGGGTGACATTCAAAATAAATGGCACTGCAAAGCACAGTGCAAAGTGCAGTGCTTTGTTACGGCAACTCAAAAGTATAAATGGACACTTACAAAAATGAAAACATTTGATGAAGAACTTTTTTGTGTGGGTACTCAATGCTGCATTTGATGGGTGGGTGAGCATATTTTTTAAAGACAACCCAGAAAAAATTATAATATAAAAAAAATAATTAAGGTAGGAGGGGGTCAAATTCCTCTAAATTTGGTTTGCACATCTAGAATGAAATGACCTCTGGTTGTTGAGATGTTAAACAATGGAGATCTGTAGAAGCCAACATTCTCATGGAGGGTGCCGGGCTGTTTCTTACGCTGCAGTAGGCAGGAAAAGCTCCATAACTCACTGCTATATGTTTAATCGAGGGAAGTCACCTACTTTGTGAACAGTGTGCCTGTCTGATCAAAATCAGGAACACAGCTTGGTGTGACAGATGATGACCTTGCCGAACCCGGTTAGAGGCTTTGAATCTTGCTCAATAAATGTTTCAACCCTGTTTTTCTTTTTTTTTTTAGCACTCTATGCAGTTTTGTAGCAAGGCTTAACTCGAGGATTCTTGCGTTTATGGGCCCTGTTCCACTAAACAAGGTATTACTGGCCCCTGTTCCACTATATAAGGTCTTACCGGCCCCTGTTCCACTATACAAGCTCCTACTGACCCCTGTTCCACTATACAAGCTCCTACTGACCCCTGTTCTACTATACAAGCTCCTACTGACCCCTGTTCCACTATACAAGCTCCTACTGACCCCTGTTCCACTATACAAGCTCCTACTGACCCCTGTTCTACTATACAAGCTCCTACTGACCCCTGTTCCACTATACAAGCTCCTACTGACCCCTGTTCCACTATACAAGCTCCTACTGACCCCTGTTCCACTATACAAGCTCCTACTGACCCCTGTTCCACTATACAAGGTCCTACTGACCCCTGTTCTACTATATAAGGTCTTACCGGCCCCTGTTCCACTATACAAGGTCCTACTGACCCCTGTTCCACTATACAAGCTCCTACTGACCCCTGTTCCACTATATAAGGTCTTACCGGCCCCTGTTCCACTATACAAGGTCTTACCGGCCCCTGTTCCACTATACAAGCTCCTACTGACCCCTGTTCCACTATACAAGCTCCTACTGACCCCTGTTCCACTATACAAGGTCTTACTGGCCCCTGTTCCACTATACAAGCTCCTACTGACCCCTGTTCCACTATACAAGGTCTTACTGGCTCCTGTTCCACTATACAAGGTCTTACCGGCCCCTGTTCCACTATACAAGCTCCTACTGACCCCTGTTCCACTATACAAGCTCCTACTGACCCCTGTTCCACTATACAAGCTCCTACTGACCCCTGTTCCGAACCCGGTTAGAGGCTTTTAATCTTGCTCAATAAATGTTTCAACCCTGTTTTTCTTTTTTTTTTTTAGCACTCTATGCAGTTTTGTAGCAAGGCTTAACTCGAGGATTCTTGCGTTTATGGGCCCTGTTCCACTAAACAAGGTATTACTGGCCCCTGTTCCACTAAACAAGGTATTACTGGCCCCTGTTCCACTATATAAGGTCTTACCGGCCCCTGTTCCACTATACAAGCTCCTACTGACCCCTGTTCCACTATACAAGCTCCTACTGACCCCTGTTCTACTATACAAGCTCCTACTGACCCCTGTTCCACTATACAAGCTCCTACTGACCCCTGTTCCACTATACAAGCTCCTACTGACCCCTGTTCCACTATACAAGCTCCTACTGACCCCTGTTCCACTATACAAGGTCCTACTGACCCCTGTTCCACTATATAAGGTCTTACCGGCCCCTGTTCCACTATACAAGGTCCTACTGACCCCTGTTCCACTATACAAGCTCCTACTGACCCCTGTTCCACTATATAAGGTCTTACCGGCCCCTGTTCCACTATACAAGGTCTTACCGGCCCCTGTTCCACTATACAAGCTCCTACTGACCCCTGTTCCATTATACAAGCTCCTACTGACCCCTGTTCCACTATACAAGGTCTTACTGGCCCCTGTTCCACTATACAAGCTCCTACTGACCCCTGTTCCACTATACAAGGTCTTACTGGCTCCTGTTCCACTATACAAGGTCTTACCGGCCCCTGTTCCACTATACAAGCTCCTACTGACCCCTGTTCCACTATACAAGCTCCTACTGACCCCTGTTCCACTATACAAGGTCTTACTGGCCCCTGTTCCACTATACAAGCTCCTACTGACCCCTGTTCCACTATACAAGGTCTTACTGGCTCCTGTTCCACTATACAAGGTCTTACCGGCCCCTGTTCCACTATACAAGCTCCTACTGACCCCTGTTCCACTATATAAGGTCTTACCGGCCCCTGTTCCACTATAGAAGGTCTTACCGGCCCCTGTTCCACTATACAAGCTCCTACTGACCCCTGTTCCACTATACAAGCTCATACTGACCCATGTTCCACTATACAAGGTCTTACTGGCCCCTGTTCCACTATACAAGCTCCTACTGACCCCTGTTCCACTATACAAGCTCCTACTGACCCCTGTTCCACTATACAAGGTCCTACTGACCCCTGTTCCACTATACAAGGTCCTACTGACCCCTGTTCCACTATATAAGGTCTTACCGGCCCCTGTTCCACTATACAAGGTCCTACTGACCCCTGTTCCACTATACAAGGTCCTACTGACCCCTGTTCCACTATACAAGCTCCTACTGAGTCCTGTTCCACTATATAAGGTCCTTAATGGCCCCTGATCACCTAAACAAGGTGTTACTGGCCCCTGTTACACTATGCTAGGTGTTATTGGTGCCTATTTTACTATACAAGGTCTTACCAGCCCCTGTCCCACTCTACGGGTATATGAAATATGGGATTCAGGTGTTTCCAGTGAAGGGTACTGTTAATACTACAGCATACAAAGACATTTGCCAACCTTGTAGATACAGTTTGAGAAAGACCCTTTTCTTTTTTAGCATGACTGTGATTCTGAACACCCACAGCTCCATAAAGACATCGCTTGATGAGCTTGGTGTGGAGGAACTCAGTTTGACCTCAACCCTACACGGTTAAGGTGATATTTTCCAAAAAAGGGGCACCGATGTCTAAGGCGCATGCACGCCGTAGACAACGACGCAGGCGCACTGAGCTAATGCAGGGGAGTGACGTCATCGTTACTCCAGCCAGTCACAGCTCCGGAGCAGCGATACCCGGAACTCACTCCGGGAGAGATGACGGTGGTGGAGGAGGTGATCGAGGACGGCTTCGGTGTAAGGTAAGTAATTCATAATGAACTAGTATGCAATGCATACAGTATTCTATTTTGGTGTATTGTAACTTGTATTTGAGATATTCACTTATTACTCACAGTAGCGCGAAGGACATTATCTATTAATTCTAGCACTAGACCTCCTCTGTAACGCTAAACTGGCAACCTGTAAAAAATAAATAAAGCGTTGCCTATGGAGATTTTTAAGTACCGAAGTGTGGCGCCATTCCGAGTGTGCAAATTTTTAAAGCGTGACATGGTGGGTATCTATTTACTCTGCGTAACATCATCTTTCATATTTGACAAAAAAATTAAAAAGCCTTGTACACACGATCGGTTTGTCCAATCAAAACAGACCAATGGATTGTTTTCATCGGACAAACCGATCGTGTGCGGTCTTTTTTCCATTGGTGAAAAAAAATAGAACATGTTTTACATTTTTCCTATGGATAAAAAACCGATAGAAAAAAACGATCGTCTGTGTGGAAGTCCATCGGTCAAAAATCCAAGCATGCTCAGAATCAAGTCGACGCATGCTCGGAAGCATTGAACTTCATTTTTTTCAGCACGTCGTAGTGTTTTACGTCACCGCGTTTTGGCACGGTCGGATTTTTGAGTGATGGCGTGTAGACCAGACTGATGAAAGTCAGCTTCATCGGATATCCGACGAAAGAATCCAGATCTAGATTCCATCAGATATCCGATCGTGTGTACGAGGCTTTAGTTTACAGTTTTTTTTTTTTTTAATTCATCAAACTTTTGGCGTTTGAAAAATGATTGCGCAAATACCATGCGAGATAAAAAGTTGCAATGACCGCCATTTTATTCCCTAGGGTGTCTGCTAAAAAAAAAAAAACATATATATAGGGCCAGATTCTCAAAAGAGATACAACGGTGTATCTCCAGATACACCGTCGTATCTCTGTTTCTGAGCTCGGGTATCTATGCGAGTGATTCTTAGAATCATTTACGCATAGATACGGCGTAGATCCGACTGGCGTAAGTCACTTACACCGTCGGATCTTAGATGTAATTCCACGCTGGCCGCTAGATGGCGTTTACAACGATTTCTCATTTGTCTATGCAAATGAGCCTGATACGCCGATTCCCGAACGTTTTTGCGCCGCCTCATCGTCGTTTACGTCGTTTCCGTAAGCGTAAACTTACCCCTGCTATATGAGGGGTAAGTTTACGAAGGTCCGTCGTATGCCATGTTAAGTATGGCTGTCGGGACAGCGTCGGGTTTTTCCGTCGTTTACATAACTCGTCGCGAATAGGGCTGTGCGTTAATTACGTTAACGTCGAAACCAATGTATTTGCGGCGTACTACGGAGCATGCGCACTAGGCTACGTTTAAGGCCGGCGCATGCGCAGTTCGTTCGGCACGGGGGCGCGCTTAATTTAAATACAAGCCGCCCCCTTTGAATTACACAGGGATACGCCGGGCAATTTTCACCACGCCGCCGCAAATTAAAGGAGCAAGTGCTTTGAGAATACGGCATTTGCTCCACTAAGTTGCGGCGGCGTAGTGTAAATAGCTTACGCCGGAATCTACGAGAATCTGGCCCATAATGTTTGGGGGTACTGAGTAATTTTCTAGAAATAAATTATGATTTTTTACTTGTAGGAGATGAGGGTCAGAATAGGCGCGGTGTGGAAGTGGTTAATTTCCCTGTGTTTCCCAAGAGCTTACCTATGTGCCCCGGCAGAGGAGAATGTGGCCGGGGAAGCGTCGGAGAGCTGCTGCTTGTCAGGATCAGGCTCTTCCTGTTGCTGCTTCTGCAACTGCAAGACACAAACACAAGAGACAGATATAAATATGCATGTCATCTAGGGGAACAGGTACACTTTATTCTGTACAGGAAGAGAGACCGCATCTGATGGACAGACACTGCCTGGAGATCAGTGCAGACAGTGAGTCTGGAATCCAAGACAAGAAGGCTCAGCTGGCAGATAAGAGAGGCAGCGTGACACCTCTAGGGAGAGGCAGTACATGTACACACACATATGTGCTACACGGAACATACAACCTCAGACAGACGCTCCTGAATAATAGATGATGTGTGCGCTGCCTACCTACTCTATTATGCCTGACATACTTTCTTTAATAGAGTGTCAGCTCCGAAGAACGGGGTCTGATAAGCCCTATCGCTTGACTTCAACCTATTGTATTTTTTTTTATTCTGTTTTGGGTTCACATTTGTCTATTTTTTTATAACAATTTACAAATATTTTACATTCCTGCATTCAATGCATGATATTCCATTCATTTCCATGTGGCTAGTTCACACCTATGCATGGCAGATTGGCTTAGTGTTTAATTAAATTATAGGGTATGCTAATTATCAAGCAATGACACTAAAATGAATGATAACTGCACAAAAATCCACGTAGCATTCTGTTTTATGCGTATTTAAAGGGTAAATCCACTTTTGTGGGAAAAAATAGCAAATAAAAAAAAATATATAAAGGCCCGGATTCACAAAGCACTTGCGGCGACGTATCTCAAGATACGCCACGTAAGTGCAAATATGCGCCGGCGTATCTGTGCGCTGGGCCCACAAACCAAGATTTTTTGCTGTGAAAATGACAATGGTCCCAAAAATGTGTAAAAATTGTCCGAAGTGTCCGCCATAATGTCGCAGTCATGAAAAAAATTCGCTGATCGCCGCTATTAGTAGTAAAAAAAAAAATTCATAAAAATAAAAATGCAATAAAACTATCCCCTATTTTGTAAACGCTATAAATTTTGCGCAAACCAACCGATAAACGCTTATTGCGATTTTTTACCAAAAATAGCTGGAAGAATACATATCGGCCTAAACTGAGGAAAAAAAATGTCTTTTTTTATATATTTTTGGGGGATATTTATTATAGCAAAAAGAAAATATTGCATTTTTTTCAAAATTGTCGCTCTATTTTTGTTTATAGCGCAAAAAAATAAAAACTGCAGAGGTTATTAAATACCACCAAAAGAAAGCCCTATTTGTGGGGAAAAAAGGACGTCAATTTTGTTTGGGAGCCACGTCGCACGGCCGCACAATTGTCAGTTAAAGCGACGCAGTGCCGAATCGCAAAACCTGGCTGGGTCCTTTAGCCGCCTAAAGGTCCGGGTCTTAAGTGGTTAACATTATCAATCAACAGCCCATTCAGAGGTTGCGCTACGTACATAAAGAACTTCTACCCATAGAGGTGTCTGCGAATCCCCTCTTATACACAAAATGCGCACACATTGCCTACTAAACAGCCACGTATCTCTTTTACTTCCCCTATGGAACGCAAACCTCATGGCCTTCCCACTCTTAAGCGGTGGCAACTAAAATTGTCTCTATTCACATTTTCTCAAAAGTTACTGGGGAAATACCATGGATATGCTTCTGGGATATCCTAACCCAGTTGAAAATGCAACTCCTTAACCACTACAGATCCGCGCTATAGACAAAAGACGTCTGCAGCGCGGACCTGAAGTGGCGAGTGGACGTCTTCAGACGTCCTATTGTTTGCATTACCCGCGCGCGCCACTGGGGGGCGCGCAGCGGGTAAACACTGTCCCGGCGCATCGTTGGGAAGCCGATGCGTATACCTGGCGGCCGCGATGTCCGCCGGGTACACGCGATCGGCGGGAACACAGCAGGGACGTGGAGCTCTGTGTGTAAACACAGAGCTCCACGTGCTGTCAGAGGAGAGGAGACCGATCTGTGTCCCTTGTACATAGGGACACAGCATCGGTCACCTCCCCCAGTCACCCCCCTCCCCCCACACAGTTAGAACACACCCAGGATACACATTTAACCCCTTCCTCACCCCCTAGTGTTAACCCCTTCCCTACCAGTCACATTTATACAGTAATTAGTGCATTTTTATAGCACTGATCGCTGTATAAATGTGAATGGTCCCAAAATTGTGTCAAAAGTGTCCGATATGTCCGCCGCAATATCGCAGGCCTGACACAAAAAAAAAAATCGCAGATCGCCGCCATTACTAGTAAAAAATAAAAAATAAATCATAAATCTATCCCCTATTTTGTAGGCGCTATAACTTTTGCGCAAACCAATCAATAAACGCTTATTGCGATTTTTTTTTAACAAAAATATGTAGAAGAATACGTATCGGCCTAAACGGAGGAAATTTTTTTTTTTTTTTAAATGGGATATTATTAGAACAAAAATTAAAAAATATTGTGTTTTTTTTCAAAATGTTCTGTCTTTTTCTGTTTATAGCGCAAAAAATAAAAATCGCAGAGATGATCAAATACCACCAAAAGAAAGCTCTATGTGTGGGGAAAAAAATGATAAAAATATAATTTGGGTACAGTGTTGTATGACCGCGCAATTGTCATTCAAAATGCGTCAGCGCTGAAAGCTGAAAATTGGTCTGGACACGAAGGGGGTTTAAGTGCCCAGTAATGAAGTGGTTAATATCATAAACCTTGTAGCATGAACATTTATTTTACATAAGTGGATCTACCCAGAACCCCCCCACTATCTATTTATTTAGAGATAATTTATCCTACATCTTTTGCAAAAGGGAATTATGGGTTCGAAATTGATATTTGGAAGTTTTCATCCAAACCTTGCACGCAGAAACCCAACAATCAATAGTGTAATGCTTCCAATTTACTCAATGGTATCAGTTCAGACTCCTAACTAATAATCATCCAATTGACATTCTAACTCCCACTTAAATTGAATCACACTTACTCTATTGATCTAATACCGGGGGCCTCCTCACCTTCATTTTTCCCGCTACCTACTGTACTAGCCCAATCGTCATTCCATTAAGTGTCTCCAAATGTTCATCTTCAGACCCAGCATTGTTAGCTTTCCCTCAACCTGTACTAACGCACTTTACATTTCTGTGCTTCTCCATGCAATGCAAGCAGATCATGGCTGGGGGGGGGGGGGGGGGGACAAGCAGGGGTCTGTTTCATTCTCCATAATATAAAATAAATAAAAATTCAGCACCAAGATCTCACCAATTGAGCTCCAAGATATGTGAAGTTTCTAGCTGGTTTAACTTTTCAACATCCACCAAACTATTAATATCATTTATAGCGCCACTGACTCTTTAAACCATGTTTCCACTTGATTTTGGATGCAAAATTGTAACCACTTAAGGACCGGACCAATATGCTGCTAAATGACCGAAGGGGTTTTTACAATTCGGCACTGCGTCGCTTTAACAGACAATTGCGCGGTCGTGCGACGTGGCTCCCAAACAAAATTGGCGTCCTTTTTTCCCCCACAAATAGAGCTTTCTTTTGGTGGTATTTGATCACCTCTGCGGTTTTTTTTTTTGCACTATAAACAGAAATAGAGCGACAATTTTGAAAAAAATGCAATATTTTTTACTATTTGCTATAATAAATATCCCCCAAAAACATATAACATTTTTTTTTCCCTCAGTTTAGGCCGATACGTATTCTTCTACCTATTTTTGGTAAAAAAAATCGCAATAAGCGTTTATCGATTGGTTTGAGCAAAATTTATAGCGTTTACAAAATAGGGAATAGTTTTATTATTTTTATTTTTTTTACTACTAATGGCGGCGATCAGCGATTTTTTTCGTGACTGCGACATTATGGCGGACACTTCGGACAATTTTGACACATTTTTGGGACCATTGTCATTTTCACAGCAAAAAATGCATTTAAATTGCATTGTTTACTGTGAAAATGACAGTTGCAGTTTGGGAGTTAACCACAGGGGCGCTGTAGGAGTTAGGGTTCACCTAGTGTGTGTTTACAACTGTAGGGGGGTGTGGCTGTAGGTCTGACGTCATCAATCGAGTCTCCCTATAAAAGGGATCACTCGATCGATGCAGCCGCCACAGTGAAGCACGGGGAAGCCATGTTTACATACGGTTCTCCCCGTTCTTCAGCTCCGGGGAGCGATCACGAGGGGGCGCACTAGAAACGAATAGCCGCGCCCTCTTCCCGGATCGCTCCTGAAGCCACGGGAACCGCCGCATTTCCCGGGGGGGTCCCGATCAGACCCCCGACCCACGTCTAGGCAGGGGCGTACAGGTACGCCAATGTGCCTGTCCGTGCCATTCTGCCGACGTAAATGTACATGCGGCGGTCCGGAAGTGGTTAAAGGAAAACAAATCTTTTGGGTCTGGAGAAGGAAAAAGAGCCGGACTTCTGGGTGCTCCAGACAACAAACTAGCCATTACATACAATGCATTTCCATCCAGCATCAAACCTCCACTTGAGTACAGAAACTTGTGTATGTACCCCATGCTTTGAATCTCAGCATTGACTCTAAAGCCTCATACACACGACCGAGGAACTCGACGGGCGAAACACATCGTTTTCCTCGTCGAGTTCCTTGTTAGGCTGTCGAGGAACTCGACAAGCCAATTTTTTCCATTCCCGTCGAGGAAATAGAGAACATGCTCTCTTTTTGGCTCGTCGAGTTTCTCGACAGAAAATGTACACACGACCGGTTTCCTCGGCAAAAACATATCTCCCAGCAAGTTTCTTGCTGGTTTTTGCCGAGAAACTCGGTCGTGTGTACGAGGCCTAAGTGTTGTTGAAGTTCCCATCACCCAAAAAAGATCTGCACAGCCTGTTTATGTTAACCACTTAACCCCCGGACCATATTGCTGGTCAAAGACCAGAGCACTTTTTGCGATTCGGCTCTGGCTCATTTTAACTGACAATTGCGCGGTCGTACGACGTGGCTCCCAAACAAAATTGGCGTCTTTTTTTCCCCACAAATAGAGCTTTCTTTTGGTGGTATTTGATCACCTCTGCGGTTTTTAGTTTTTGCGCTATAAACAAAAATAGAGCGACAATTTTGAAAAAAAATAATATTTTTTACTTTTTGCTGTAATAAATATCCCCCAAAAATATATAAAGAAACTTTTTTTTCCTCAGTTTAGGCCAATACGTAGTCTTCTATATATTTTTCATTAAAAAAATCGCAATAAGCATTTATTGATTGGTTTGCGCAAAAGGTATAGCGTTTACAAAATAGGGGGTATTTTTATGGCATTTTTATTAATATTTTTACTAGTAATGGCGGCGATCAGTGATTTTTTTCGGTACTGCGACATTATGGCGGACACTTCGGACACTTTTGACACATTTTTGGGACCATTGGCATTTTTATAGCGATCAGTGCATTAAAAATGCATTGGATTACTTTAAAAATGCCACTGGCCATGAAGGGGTTAACACTAGGGGGCGGGGAAGGGGTTAAGTATGTTCCCTGGGTGTGTTCTAACTGTAGGGGGGGGTGGACTGACATGGGGAAATTATTGATCTTCTGTTCATACATTGTATGAACAGAAGATCAGCATTTCTCTCCCTGACAGGACCGGGAGCTGTGTGTTTACACACACAGCTCCCGGTCCTCGCTCTGTAACGAGCGATCGCGTGTGCCCGGCGGCGATCGCGCCCCTAGTGGCCTGCGCGAGAGCCGACGTAGAGCTATGGGCTCTCGCGCAGGGGAGCCGACCTGCCGTTATAAAGTTGCTGGTCGGCAAGCAGTTAATGGCCACAATGCCCACCGGGCACGCGCACGGGAGTCGGGGACACGCACCCCTAGTGGCCGCTTTTAGAGCCGACGTAGAGCTACGGGCTCTCTCGCGCAGGGGAGCCGACCTGCCGCCGTAGAACTGTGGCGGCTGGTCGGCAAGCAGTTAAAGGGGTTGTAAAGGTTTGTTTTTTATTTTCTATATAGGTTCCTTTAGGCTAGTGCATTGTTGGTTCACTTACCTTTTCCTTCCATTTACCTTCTAAATCTTTTTTTTCTTTGTCTGAATTTCTCACTTCCTGTTCCTCCTCAGTAACCTTGCCCGCATCATCCGAGCTGTTCTGGCTGGGGGTTAGTCAGCATGCTCGCCCCCTCCCTCGGGACTAGCATCATCCGAGCTGTTCTGGCTGGGGGTTAGTCAGCGTGCTCGCCCCCTCCCTTGGGACTAGCATCATCCGAGCTGTTCTGGCTGGGGGTTAGTCAGCGTGCTCGCCCCCTCCCTCGAGACTAGCATCATCCGAGCTGTTCTGGCTGGGGGTTAGTCAGCGTGCTCGCCCCCTCCCTCGGGACTAGCATCATCCGAGCTGTTCTGGCTGGGGGTTAGTCAGCATGCTCGCCCCCTCCCTCGGGACTAGCATCATCCGAGCTGTTCTGGCTGGGGGTTAGTCAGCGTGCTCGCCCCCTCCCTCGGGACTAGCATCATCCGAGCTGTTCTGGCTGGGGGTTAGTCAGCATGCTCGCCCCCTCCCTCGGGACTAGCATCATCCGAGCTGTTCTGGCTGGGGGTTAGTCAGCGTGCTCGCCCCCTCCCTTGGGACTACCATCATTCGAGCTGTTCTGGCTGGGGGTTAGTCAGCATGCTCGCCCCCTTCCTCGGAACTAGCATCATCCGAGCTGTTCTGGCTGGGGGTTAGTCAGCATAGTCCCAAGGAAGGGTGCGAGCACGCTAACTAACCCCCAGCCAGAACAGCTCGGATGATGGGGGCAAGCTTACTGAGGAGAAACAGGAAGTGAGAAATTCAGACAAAAAAATAAAAACATTTAGAAGGGAAATGGAGGGAAAAGGTAAGTGAACCAACAATGCACAAGCTTAAAGGAACCTATTTAGAAAATAAAAAACAAACCTTTACAACCCCTTTAAAGCCTGTTTATACCTGGTGTTGGAGGCTTCTGCATAGCATCCAGTCCAATAACAATTTTTTTTAGAGCAGGTTAGCAGATGTTTTTAGAGCTTACTTTGGCAAATAACCTCTCTCCCATTTGCTCCAATTTTCCATGCTAATTATGTCCACTGAATAAAAAAAAAGAAAATCCAAGAAGGCTCCTGCTCGGTGGTGCCCTAGGCGTCTGTCTCATCTGCATACATTATATATACAGGGCCTGTGTTAAACTCTGGAGGCTAGAATCCCATTTTCCAAGATACAGGACCTGTTCTTTAGGCTGGCCTTAGATGGGGCATTGTTCTCGGGGAACGTCTGATGGAGAAATTTTATATTCACTACTCAGAGAAAATAGGGAAAGGTTAGTTAGTTCGTTCAGCAAACCATTGTTAGTAGTAATGATACTTTTGGCCTCTTAAAGCGGAGTTCCACCCACAATTTCACTTTTTAAATATAAATACCCCTGTAATACACAAGCTTAATGTATTCTAGTAAAGTTAGTCTGTAAACTAAGGTCCGTTTTGTTAGGTTGTTAGAGCATTTAGACACTTTATAAAATAGAAATTGACTGGGGCCATCTTAAGTGTGGGCATCATGAAGCCAGACTGTATGACTTCCTGGATTTCAGCCTTGCAGACCTCGCACATGCTCAGTGCTGCACAAGCAGTGTCAGATCAGGTTTCAGCACCTGTACTGTCCAAGTCACATGATTCTTTGAGACTGGGGAGTGCACAGACTTCTGGAAAGTTACACCCACTACATTCCCAGGAGTCTGTGCGGTGTAGGTTAGGAAGCATTAAGCACCTAGGTGCAGGAAGTGGGAAGATTAACTATTCTGCCTAGCAACAACACTTTGAAGGCATCTAAAAAAAAAAAAAAATTCGTAAAGGACTAATGACATTTTTTTAAAACTACTGATGTAATGTTAAATTTATGGGTGGAACTCCACTTTAAGGAATTGTTTTTTTCCCCCCAAGGTCAACCCATAAACAGTGCGTTACTCATGTGATCATTGTATTGGGGACAATTAATGTCAGATATATATTAGGTCATCTTTCCATTACAAAAAGGCATACTTTAGCCACTCAACGGCATGACGTGGCAGTTGATGGATTCAGCTATGTCTAGCTAAATAGGCAAGTCTCCTGTCTACAGGCCCCAAATAAGAATGTCAGCCAACCTATTCCAGGAGGAAGTATTGATCAGGTTAGAGGACTTGTCCTTAGCTCTAGTCTAACTCCCGGTGATAAGTGGCACTGACAGCATTTACCAGCGTCATTCTCCTTTCCAATGACTAGTCTAACTCCCGGTGATAAGTGGCACTGACAGCATTTACCAGCGTCATTCTCCTTTCCAATGACTAGTCTAACTCCCGGTGATAAGTGGCACTGACAGCATTTACCAGCGTCATTCTCCTTTCCAATGACTAGTCTAACTCCCGGTGATAAGTGGCACTGACAGCATTTACCAGCGTCACTCTCCTTTCCAATGACTAGTCTAACTCCCGGTGATAAGTGGCACTGACAGCATTTACCAGCGTCACTCTCCTTTCCAATGACTAGTCTAACTCCCGGTGATAAGTGGCACTGACAGCATTTACCAGCGTCACTCTCCTTTCCAATGACTAGTCTAACTCCCGGTGATAAGTGGCACTGACAGCATTTACCAGCGTCACTCTCCTTTCCAATGACTTAACAGGATTGCTCAGCCAAGCCGACTGTGCCTGTTTAGGAGTGCATAGCCTGTTCCCCATCACACATGCCCATGTAGGTCTATCTGCATGCTCTTGTAGGTCTATCTTGATGCCCTCATCACACATGCCCTCATAGGTATCTTCATGCCACCCTTATCACAGATGCTCTAATAGGTCTATCTTCAAACCCTCATCATACATGCCCTCATAGGTATCTTCATGCCCTCATCACACATGTCCTCATAGGTCTTTCTTCATGCCCTCATCACAAATGCCTTTGTGGGTCTATCTTCATGTCCTCATCACACATGCCTCATAGGTATCTTCATGCCCTCATCACACATGCCCTCAAAGGGTCTATCTTCATGCCCTCACCACAAATGTCTTAGTAGGTCTATCTTCATACCCTCATCACACATGCCCTCATAGATATCTTCATGCCCTCATCACAGATGCTCTAATAGGTCTATCTTCATACCCTCATCATACATGCCCTCATAGGTATCTTCATGCCCTCATCACACATGCCCTCATAGGTCTTTCTTCATGCCCTCATCACAAATGCCTTTGTGGGTTTATCTTCATGTCCTCATCACACATGCCTCATAGGTATCTTCATGCCCTCAAAGGGTCTATATTCATGCCCTCACCACAAATGTCTTAGTTGGTCTATCTTCATGTCCTCATCACACATGCCCTCATAGATATCTTCATGCCCTCATCACAGATGCTCTAATAGGTCTATCTTCATACCCCCATCATACATGCCCTCATAGGTATTTTCATGCCCTCATCACACATGCCTTCATAGGTCTATCTTCATGCACTCATCATACATGCCCTCATAGGAATGTTCATGCCCTCATCACACATGCCCTCATAGGTATCTACATGCCCTCATCACACATGTCCTAATAGGTCTATCTTCATGCCCTCATCATACATGCCCTCATAGGTATCTTCATACCCCCATCATACATGCCCTCATAGGTATTTTCATGCCCTCATCACACATGCCTTCATAGGTCTATCTTAATGCACTCATCATACATGCCCTCATAGGTATCTTCATGCCCTCATCACACATTCCCTCATAGGTATCTACATGCCCTCATCACACATGTCCTAATAGGTTTATCTTCATGCCCTCATCATACAATAGGTATCTACATGCCCTCATCACACATGTCCTAATAGGTTTATCTTCATGCCCTCATCATACATGCCCTCATCATACATGCCCTCAAGGGTCTATCTTCATACCCTCGTAGATCTATCTTCATACCCTCATCACACATGTCTTTATTCTCTCATTACACATGCCCTTGTAGGTCTATCTTCATACCCTCATCACACATGCCCTTGTAGGCCTATCACCATGCCCTCATCACACATGCCCTTGTAGGTTCTCTTTTTATTTATGACTTCACAGGCTCTTACTGTAAATAATCAATTTGCCCAGCGGTGGAAATGGTGATAATTGTCTTATTACAGTAAATGGGGAACTGTATTCTACTTGCTCTGGAGAAGCCAAGGTAAAGAGATAAAGTAAATAGGCCAAGCTATAGATAGACGGGATAGATAACTAGACAGATGAATAGAAAAGGAATATGCCGAGCTGGAAAAAAAAGATAGATAGATAGATAGATAGATAGATAGATAGATAGATAGATAGATAGATAGATAGATAGATAGATAGATAGATAGAGAGATAGATAGAGAGATAGATAGAAAGATAGATAGATAGATAGAAAGATAGATAGATAGAGAGAGATAGAGAGATAGAGAGATATAGATAGATATAGATAGATATAGATAGAGAGAGAGAGAGAGATAGAGAGAGAGAGAGAGAGAGAGAGAAAGAAAGAGCGAGAGAGATAGATAGATAGATAGATAGATAGATAGATAGATAGATAGATAGATAGATAGATAGATAGATAGATAGATAGATAGATAGATAGATAGAGAGAGATAGATAGATAGATAGATAGATAGAGAGAGAGAGAGAGAGAGATAGATAGATAGACAGATAGATAGACAGATAGATAATAGGGCAAAGATCATACAGCAATGTCATCACACAGCTGCTCACAGACATCATCCGCTGCAGCTAATAAAACGAAATCCCCATATTTGGGAGGTACACATAGCAGACCTTAATCTCCCATTAAAATCCCATCTTGCCTGCCCCTTTCTACAAGCAGCAATGTTACCTCTTGGTGCGCCTGAACATGGCTGGAGGGGGTAGGTGACCTCGGCCAGGTGTGCTGGGGGTTGTCAGTGATGAAGTGGTTGTCAGAAGGTGATCAGAGAAACTCCAGGAAAGACATGGTCATTAGCGGAGACTGGAAAGGGACCAGCTGGGTGTTGAGGAAAGGACGATGACAGGATAAAAATAGAGGAACCACAGCAGAGGTGAGATGGGAAGAGACTGTAGAAGGTTAGAGAGCAAGACAATAGAGGAGGAGGTAGAGAAGAGAGCGACCAAGGGACAAAAATGGACAGAGATAGAGACAGAGATAGAGACAGAGATAGATGGACAAAGAAAATGGGACAGGAGAAGGAGCCGGGTACCGATGTGATATATAGGTAGACGGCGGAGAAGGTGACAAGGAATGAGCGATGGAGAGAGGGAGGGCAGCTGGAGGAGGGATTGGTGAAAAGACAGAGGGAGGAAAAGACAAAGGCAGAGCTTAGGAGACAGTAGAGGGAGAGATGCTGGAGATCCAGGGGGAGAGGAGACAGGGAAGGATGACAAGGATATTATGAGGGGAAAGGAAGCAGCAAAAAGAACTGCAGACAGGAGGGGGCGAGCAGACAGCGAGATTGAACCAGTGAGAGACTGCAGCTGTGTCCTTTACTGCTCAGCATGAGTGTGCATCTGTGTGACACGTCAACTACACGTGTGTGGATGACGATAACCGGCTCTGTCATGCCTGTAAGTTAGCACGCCTCTATAGGTGTGTAGATTTGTGTCACTGCACATGTACATTAAGATGCCCAGAGAGCATTAGGTAACCGTCATCCAATCATGCCGGTTTTGGCAGAATCAGGTGATAATCAGGCGGCCTACGGGGACTGTCAGCAGACAACCCCAGGAAATGGATCCCGAGGATAACAGATTATGGCAAATATACCCAAAATCCCAGGGCCCCGTACAGCCTACCACAAAAAATACACTAAAATCATTATTAGTGGACACAAACATATAAGAGAACCTGTGTAAGTGAGCCCTTTTATAATAGAACAGGAAGGGGGATCAGTACAAGGGAAGCAATTACAGCAACAATTCCCTGTGTCTCTCCCTGCAGCAGCTGAAAGCTGGTGGGAGGGACAGAAAGCAGCTTTCAGCTGCTGCAGAGAGCCACATGGGGCATCTTTCTGAAATTGCCCCTCCGCCCGGTCACACCGATTCCCCCTGTTGTTGGGGCCCCTCTGTGTGCCAGGGCCCCCTACAGGAGGACTGGTGGTCCCCCCCCTCTGTCAGCGGCCCTGCCCAACTCCATCTCTACACAGTGCTATATCCACCTGTGTCCATGATAATCTATGAACCCCTTCCATCTTGACATTAATCGTGTACCCCCATATCCATCTCAGAGCTATGCAATTCCCTTATCTTTCTCTAAACTTCATGAGCTTTGTATACCACATCTGCTGTAGACAAAGGTATGCACACCTTTATATCCTTCTCTAGACAAAGTAAGCTCCTTATGCCTGACAAGGGGGGACCACCAGTCCTCCTGTAGGGGGCCCTGGCACACAGAGGGGCCCAAACAGCAGGGGGAATCAGTGTGGTTGGGCGGAGAGGCAATTTCAGAAAGATGATCCATGTGGCTCTCTGCAGCAGCTGAAAGCTGGTTTCTCTCCCTCTGTGTGCCAGGGCCCACTACAGGAGGACTGGTGCCCCCCCCCCCCCCCTGTCAGCGGCCCTGCCCAAGTCCATCTCTACACAGTGCTATATCCACCTGTGTCCATGATAATCTATGAACCCCTTCCATCTTGACATTAATTGTGTACCCCCATATCCATCTCAGAGCTATGCAATTCCCATATCTTCCTCTAAACTTCATGAGCTTTGTATACCACATATCTGATGTAGACAAAGGTATGCACACCTTTATATCCTTCTCTAGACAAAGTAAGCTCCTTATGCCTAAATCCACCTCTAGACACTGGAAGCTTTGTACCCCATTTCCACCTTCTAGATATACCGGCGTATCTAACACAAGTAAGTACACCCCTCATATTTATGTAAATATTTTATTCTATCTTTTCATGTGACAACACTGAAGAAATGACACTTTGCTACAATATAAAGTAGTGAGTGTATAGCTTGTATAACAGTGTAAATTTGCCTTCCCCTCAAAATAACTCAACACACAGCCATTAATGTCTAAACCGCTGGCAACAAAAGTGAGTACACCCCTAAGTGAAAATGTAAAAATTTGGCCCAAAGTGTCAATATTTTGTGTGGCAACCATTCTTTTCCAGCACTGCCTTAACCTTCTGCAGTTCACCAGAGCTTCATATGTTGCCACTGGAGTCCTCTTCCACTCCTGCATGATGACATCACAGAGCTGGTGGATGTTAGAGACCTTGCGCTCCTCCACCTTCCATTTGAGGATGCCCCACAGATGCTCAATAGGGTTTAGGTCTAGAGACATGCTTGGCCAGTCCATCACCTTTACCCTGAGCTTCTTTAGCACAGCAGTGGCCATCTTGGAGACGTGTTTGGGGTCGTTATCATGTTTTAAATACTGCCCTGTGGCCCAGTCTCTGAAGGGAGGGGATCATGCTCTGCTTCAGTATGTCACAGTACATGTTGGCATTCATGGTTCCCTCAATAAACTGTAGCTCCCCAGAGCCGACAGCACTCATGCAGCCCCAGACCATGACACTCCCACCACCATGCTTGACTGTAGGCAACATACACTTGTCTTTGTTCTCCTCACCTGGTTGCCGCCACACACGCTTGACACCATCTAAACCAGATAAGTTAATCTTGGTCTCATCAGACCACAGGACATGGTTCCAGTAATCCATGTACTTAGTCTGCTTGTCTTCAGCAAACTGTTTGCGGGCTTTCTTGTGCATCATCTTTAGAAGAAGCTTCCTTCTGGGATGACAGTCATGCAGACCAATTTAATGCAGTGTGCAGCTTATGGTCTGAGCACTAACAGGCTGACCCCCCACCCGTTCAACCTCTGCAGAAATGCTGGCAGCACTCATATGTTTATTTCCCAAAGACAACCTCTGGACATGATGCTGAGCATGTGCACCCAACTTCTTTGGTCGACCATGGCGAGGCCTGTTCTGAGTGGAACCTGTCCTGTTAAACCCCTGTATGGTCTTGGCCACCGTGCTGCAGCTCAGTTTTAGGGTCTTGGCAATCTTCTTATAGCCTAGAACATCTTTATGTAGAGCAAAAATTCTTTTTTTCAGATCCTCAGAAAGTTCTTTGCCATGTGGTGCCATGTTGAACTTTCAGTGACCAGTATGAGAGAGTGAGAGCGATAACACCAAATGTAAGGCCTAGTACACACAAGAGGATTTATCCGCGGATACGGTCCACCGGACCGTTTCCGCGGATAAATCCTCTCGAGGATTTGCGCGGATTTTGATCCGATGGAGTGTACTCACCATCGGATCGAAATCCGCGCCGAAATCCCATCGCGATGACGTGTCGCGCCGTCGCCGCGATGATGACGCGGCGACGTGCACGACACTGTCATATAAAGAATTCCACGCATGCGTCGAATCATTACGACGCATGCGGGGGATTGATTCGGACGGATTGATCCGGTGAGTCTGTACAGACCAGCGGATCAATCCGTTGGGATGGATTCAAGCGGATAGATTTTAAAGCATGTCTTAAAATTTTTATCCGCTGGAAATCCATCCCAGGGGATAAAAATCCGCGGAAACAGATCCGCTGGATTGTACACACCATAGGATCTATCCGCTGGAGCCGGTCCGTGGATCAATTCCAGCGGATGGATCCTCTCGTGTGTACGGGGCCTTACACACCTGCTCCCCATTCGCACCTGAGACCTTGTAAAACGAATGAGTCACTTGACACCAGGGAGGAAAATGGCTAATTGGGCCCAATTTGGACATTTTCACTTAGGGGTGTACTCACTTTTGTTGCCAGCGGTTTTGACATTAATGGCTGTGTGTTGAGTTATTTTGATGGGACAGCAAATTTTCTGTTATACAAGCTGTACACTCACTACTTTACATTGTAGCAAAGTGTAATTTCTTCAGTATTGTCACAATATAATAAAATATTTACAAAAATGTGAGGGGTGTACTCACTTTTGTGAGATACTGTTATAAGCTTTATATCCTTTATTCACCTCTAGCCTAGAAAAGCTCAGTGTCCCATATCCATCTTTATGCACAGAAAGGTCTGTATTTGCCATATGCATCTCTCTGCTTCATAAGCTTTGAGTATACCGCATCTACTTTCAATGTGATAAGTTCTGTACAGCCATTTATGTTTCTAAAACATAATAAAAGCTCCTTATCCTAATATCTACCTTTAGATACTCTTTTCCCTCATATCTATCTCTAGATGTAATAAGCTTTGTACCCAGGGCCGCTGATAGAGGTGGACCACCGGTCCTCTTGTAGGGGGCCCGAGCACAAGGGGTGCCCACACAGGGAGGGGGATTATTAATGGACGACAATTACAGAACTCTTCCTCCAGCAGCTAAAAGCTGGTCTCTCCCCCTCTCCCTGCTGCAAGCTTTTATCTGCTCACTAATCTCCCTCCCTATGTGTCCCCTTACCAGGGCTGGCTCTAATGTTAGCTGTGCACCTGAGTTTGTTTCTCTCCCTCGGTTTCTCTGATCCCGGAGCTTTCAACTGCCCGGCCTGCATATTTTTTGTATCTTATCTTCATTTTTATTTCTTAACTCAGTTTTATCTTTAAGATTTAACAGGAATTCTGTGAGTTATGTTGTATTTGTGTCTGCTAATAATGCTTTTATTGTATTTTTAGCAAAATATAGCTTTAATATTTTCGGGGGGCAGGGCACCGCTGTCGGTAGTCTGTAAGGGGCCCTGCGATTTCTATCAGCAGCCCTGTCTGTACCCCATATCCACAGCTAGACATGAGTAGCTCTACATCCTATATCCACCTTTAAATATAAGCTCTGCATCCTATATCCATCTTCAAATATGATAGGTTCTGCACCCTATATCCAACTCTAGATATGATAAACTCTGTACCCTACATCCACCTCTAGACATGATAAGCTCTGCATCCTATATCCACCTCTAGATATGATAAGCTCTGCACCCTATATCCACCTCTAGATATGATAAGCTCTGCACCCTATATCCACCTCTAGATATGATAAGCTCTGCTTCCTATATCCACCTCTAGATATGATAAGCTCTGTACCCTATATCCACCTCTAGATATGATAAGCTCTGCACCCTATATCCACCTCTAGATATGATAAGCTCTGCTTCCTATATCCACCTCTACATATGATAAGCACTGCATCCTATATCCACCTCTAGATATGATAAGCTCTGCATCCTATATCCACCTCTAGATATGATAAGCTCTGCTTCCTATATCCACCTCTAGATATGATAAGCTCTGCTTCCTATATCCACCTCTAGATATGATAAGCTCTGCACCCTATATCCACCTCTAGATATGATAAGCTCTGCTTCCTATATCCACCTCTACATATGATAAGCACTGCATCCTATATCCACCTCTAGATATGATAAGCTCTGCATCCTATATCCACCTCTAGATATGATAAGCTCTGCTTCCTATATCCACCTCTAGATATGATAAGCTCTGCACCCTAGATCCACCTCTAGATACGATAAGCTCTGTACTCTATATCACTGGTAAACATGATAAATTCTGTATCTTTTATCCACCTCTAGACATGATAAGACATACTCATGACATTATAGGCTGTGCACGCTTATATCTATCTCTAGATACAATAAATTCCAAATCTTCATATCCACCCTTAGACCTAGTAATCTCTGTACCCCATATCCACCTCTAGACCTAGTAATCTCTGTACACCATATCCACCTCTAGACCTAGTAATCTCTGTACCCCATATCCACCTCTAGACCTAGTAATCTCTGTACCCCATATCCACCTCTAGACCTAGTAATCTCTGTACCCCATATCCACCTCTAGACCTAGTAATCTCTGTACACCATATCCACCTCTAGACCTAGTAATCTCTGTACCCCATATCCACCTCTAGACCTAGTAATCTCTGTACCCCATATCCACCTCTAGACCTAGTAATCTCTGTACACCATATCCACCTCTAGACCTAGTAATCTCTGTATACCATATCCACCTCTAGACCTAGTAATCTCTGTACCCCATATGCACCTCTAGACCTAGTAATCTCTGTACCCCATATCCACCTCTAGACCTAGTAATCTCTGTACCCCCATATCCACCTCTAGACCTAGTAATCTCTGTACCCCCATATCCACCTCTAGACCTAGTAATCTCTGTACCCCCATATCCACCTCTAGACCTAGTAATCTCTGTACCCCCATATCCACCTCTAGACCTAGTAATCTCTGTACCCCATATCCACCTCTAGACCTAGTAATCTCTGTACCCCATATGCACCTCTAGACCTAGTAATCTCTGTACCCCATATCCACCTCTAGACCTAGTAATCTCTGTACCCCCATATGCACCTCTAGACCTAGTAATCTCTGTTCCCATATCCACCTCTAGACCTAGCAATCTCTGTACCCCATATCCACCTCTAGACCTAGTAATCTCTGTACCCCCATATCCACCTCTAGACCTAGTAATCTCTGTACCTCATATCCACCTCTAGACCTAGTAATCTCTGTACCCCATATCCACCTCTAGACCTAGTAATCTCTGTACCCCATATGCACCTCTAGACCTAGTAATCTCTGTACCCCATATCCACCTCTAGACCTAGTAATCTCTGTACCCCATATGCACCTCTAGACCTAGTAATCTCTGTACCTCATATCCACCTCTAGACCTAGTAATCTCTGTACCTCATATCCACCTCTAGACCTAGTAATCTCTGTACCTCATATCCACCTCTAGACCTAGTAATCTCTGTACCCCATATCCACCTCTAGACCTAGTAATCTCTGTACCCCATATCCACCTCTAGACCTAGTAATCTCTGTACCCCATATCCACCTCTAGGCCTAGTAATCTCTGTACCCCCATATCCACCTCTAGACCTAGTAATCTCTGTACCCCATATCCACCTCTAGACCTAGTAATCTCTGTACCCCCATATCCACCTCTAGACCTAGTAATCGCTGTACCCCATATCCACCTCTAGACCTAGTAATCTCTGTACCCCATATCCACCTCTAGACCTAGTAATCTCTGTACCCCATATGCACCTCTAGACCTAGTAATCTCTGTACCCCATATGCACCTCTAGACCTAGTAATCTCTGTACCCCATATCCACCTCTAGACCTAGTAATCTCTGTACCCCCATATCCACCTCTAGACCTAGTAATCTCTGTACCCCCATATCCACCTCTAGACCTAGTAATCTCTGTACCCCTATATCCACCTCTAGACCTAGTAATCCCTGTACCTCATATCCACCTCTAGACCTAGTAATCTCTGTACCCCATATCCACCTCTAGTCCTAGTAATCTCTGTACCTCATATCCACCTCTAGACCTAGTAATCTCTGTACCCCATATCCACCTCTAGTCCTAGTAATCTCTGTACCCCTATATCCACCTCTAGACCTAGTAATCTCTGTACCTCATATCCACCTCTAGACATATGTTCTGTAGTTCATATTATATATACTGTTAGACATTATAGGCTATGCACCCTCATATCCATTTCTAGACACACTTAACTCTCTATCCCTTATATCTATATCTGTATTCTGATATCCCATATACACCTTAAGATCTGTACCCCATAGATATCATAAATTCTGTAGTCACGTAGACAAAATAGGTTCTGTACCCTATACTCCATCTATTCTGGATAGTGTAAGCTCTGCATTCTATATCCATATTCAAACACATTGAGCTCCAAATCCTCTTATTTTACCTCTAGACGTGGTAATCTCTGTACCCTATATATATCTCTAGACATAAACTCTGTAACCTATAAACACCTATAGACATGATAAGCTCTGTACCATATGTACAATACACCTCTACACATGATAAGCTCTGTGCCATATGTACAGTACACCTCTACACATGATAAGCTCTGTGCCATATGTACAGTACACCTCTACACATGATAAGCTCTGTGCCATATGTACAGTACACCTCTACAAATCATAAGCTCTGTACCCTATATCCACCTCTAGACATGTTAAGCTATGCATCCTATATTCGCTTCTAGACATAATAAACTTTGCACCATAAATATACTGTACCTCTGGAAATTAAAGAGCCTCTGTCCTGAGCTGGCTAAATTTAGGTTGTAGCTCTGCTTTAGTTAGCTAAGCTACAATTTACTTTTTAGGTTCGATCAGGTTTGTCCCTAAACCTGGTGATTGATTGATTGCATGTTCCAGAAATAGTGTGGGAGGATCAGTCAGTGGATTATGAATAATTATCTGATCTTATCCAATCCTTGGGAGGCTGGCCCAGAAGATGTGGCTAGGGAGAAGATAAATATTTTGGAGGATCTGATCAGAGCTCTCACCTCCTGGAAATTATTGCTACTAGGCCTCAGCATGTGCTATGGGCTGAGGGCCTGAAGACTTACTTGAAAGAGATTGGCTTGTGGAAGCTTGGCTGGGGAGGATGGCGCTTTTTCGATTGTGGCTCCAGGTGTGGAAGTCCTTCTTGAGGAAGAGACGGACGCCAGAGGTTGCTTGCTGCTTAAAGCGGAAGTAAACCCATCGATTTGATAGTTTCAAAAGACAGTTAACATTCCCGGCATGCCGGAAATGCTAGCTGTCACATTGGTTGTGCTCTCATCCAAACTGTCAAACCATCCAATGGCTGGTGTCATAACTGATCACATGTGCAGCATCATGGCAGTTGCAAATTAAATAGAGGCCAAGATGGCAGCTTCCTTGGTTGAAAACGATAGGAGGGTTTACTTCCACTTTAAGGACTGACTGCTCTCATAGGGTCTCAAAGGGTCTTGGATATACTATCTGTCCCCTCTGCATTATTTTTGAGGCTTTTGAGGAAAGAATGACCGCCGGCGCTTTTTTTTTACGTCGTTTGCGTTCTGCTTTTTCCGGCGTATAGTTACCCCTGCTATATGAGGGGTAGCTAATGTTAAGTATGGCCGTCGTTCCCGCGCCGAGTTTTGAAATTTTACGTCGTTTGCGTAAGTCGTTCGCGAATACGGCTGGACGTAATTTACGTTCACGTGCGACGTCATTTATAGCAATGCACACTGGGATATTTTACGGACGGTGCATGTGCCGTTCAAATAATACGTCAAAAGCGCGGGGTCAAGTTAGATTTAAATAATACACGCCCCCTACATCCCCATTTGAATTACGCGGCCTTACGCCGCAACACATACGTTACGCCGCCGTAACTAAGGGCGCAAGTTCTTTCTGAATAAAGAACTTGCGCCCAAAGTTAGAGCGGCGTAACGTATCGGAGATATGCCGGACAGATACGCCATTGTATCTGAATCCGGCCCTAAAAGTTTAGAGGTAGTTATGACTGTGGAAGAAGTCTAAAGACTTTTTCACTTGGGCGGCTGGGGGGCAGTAAAAATAGGTAGCTGTGCTGAAGTTTTACCGCCACTTGGCAGCCCACTAAAATGCTAACATTACAGCCAGACAGGGCTGTACACATGCAAAGTGTTGCGGCAATGGCAATTTAAACTTACTCATTGAGGTCAACAGGAGCACGCCCCAAAACCACAAGCCAAATCCTTGGTTTGCGGTTACGGTGTGGTATTTTAATACAAAATCCCCCTTGGGATTAATAAAAATTATTTAAAAAAAGGATCACCTCCTGAATATTTGCCAGTTGCTGCTATACCTTCCTCTGAAAAGCTATCCACCGCGGATCACTTGTAGGCAGCTGCAGTCTACTTTCTATCCTGCAGGTGGCACTCTTCCACAGCAGCACTATTGTTGGAGAGGAAGTCAAGAGGAACAAAGTTCCTCTATGGTTTCGTAGGTCACTGGGGAGGCATCCAATTGGATGCTGCCAAATGTGACTCTGACAGCCATCTTGGGTCAGGCAGAGCCCTTTTAAGGCCCTGGCTCCCAGGTTTGGTGTGCTTTTGTGGGTAGGTAGAGTAGGGACAGGTTCCCGGGCCTGCTGGGGACAGTACTAGCGGTAAGGGAAAGGCTCCTGATGAGGAGAGAAAGCATAGGGATGCATCTTCTTTGGACTTTACCCCGTTTGGGCACAAGACGGCCAGGCCGCATTCCGATCTCTTAACAGACAGGAAGTTTCTGGACAGGTAAGGGGAACCCAATTTAATTCCAGTGACCCCTTTGTCGGTTGTCCCTACATGATGATAAGCTCTGTGCTATATATCTATCTCTAGATATGATAAGCTGTGCAGCCTACCAACCTCGACACAATATGCTCTGATAAGCTCTGTACTGCACATCCATCTCTAGACATAATATGCTAAAGGGCCGTACACACAGGCCGAATGTCAGGTGGCAACGGCCGGTTTATTAGAAACTAGATGACATTTGGCACGTGTGTAGGCAGCTAGTCCGACAGACGCCGGTGTTCTGCCGAGAAAGGTCTCCCGTCGAATAATGCGAGCCCTGTGCTGCGTAGGCGCAGTACGGAGCGCAACGGAGCCGCCGAAAGTCTCCAAACATGAACAGCTGTTGATCAGCTGCACACGGCGGCTGCACAATGAAGACGACATTGTGCCACGCGCTGCCGCACGCTCCCGATGCTCGTGCAACTCTGCAAGGGGCGGGTGTATTATTCATTGAACTCTGCAAGGGGCGGATGCATACAGAAGAGACCGTATTGTATCATGATGGGCAGAGCTCATATGATGGGGGTGGATTTCTCAAAGGGGCGGATGTATTATTGAGAAGCCCGTGTAGTTTACTGAGAAATCCACCCCCAATTTATCAGCTCCTGCCCATCTTTATTAAATACGGCCTCTTCTGTAGGCATCCGCCCCTCACACGCTTTAATCAACATTATATCCGCCCTGTGAGCATCGGGAGCGTGCGGGAGCGAATGGCACAAAGTTGTCTGCTGTGCGCAGACGCCATGTACATCTGTTCAGGTTCGGAGCCTTTCGGCGGCACCGTAGTGCTTCGTACTGCGCAAGGGCTGCGCCTGCGCAGTACAGGGCGGGCATTATTCAACGGGGGACCTTTCTCATCAAAACACCGGCCGTGGCTGGCTTCTGTCGAAGGGGCATGACCAAAAAAAGGTCTGCCGATCGACTCCCGAGTCCCAATCAGTGCTCTCAGCCAATGTTCTGGTGGGGGGGCATGCCCCTGCCAGAACACAATAGCTCAGCGAGCATGGTTGCTGTACTGATGTCAGATAGTTAGTACAGCAGCTCCTAAACAGTTTTTTTTTATTCAGCCTGCAGGGTTGAACCATAAAACTGTTAGTATGTACCAGGCCATGTAACAGTGGCGGCTGGTGCTCAACCTTTTTTGGGGGGGCGCAAATGAAAACAAATAAAATAATTGCAGCCTCACTGTGCCTATCAAATGCAGCCACGGTGCCATCAATTGTCACCACTGTGCCATGTCATCAAACGCAGTCACTGTGCCATCAATTGTCACCACTGTGCCATGCCATCAAATGCAGTCATTGTGCCATCAATTGTCACCACTGTGCCATGCCATAAAACACATTCACTGTGCCATCAATTGTCACCACTGTGCCATGCCATCAAACGCAGTCACTGTGCCATCAATTGTCACCACTGTGCCATGCCATCAAATGCAGTCACTGTGCCATCAATTGTCACCACTGTGCCATGCTATCAAACGCAGCCGCTGTGCCATCAATTGTCACCACTGTGCCATGCCATCAAATGCAGTCACTGTGCCATCAATTGTCACCACTGTGCCATGCCATCAAACGCAGCCGCTGTGCCATCAATTGTCACCACTGTGCCATGCCATCAAACGCAGCCACTGTGCCAATTGTCACCACTGTGCCCATTGTTGCCACTGTGCATGCCACTGTGCTGTGCCCTTTAATTGTTGCCACTGTGCCCATTGTTGTCACTGTGCTGTGCCCTTTAATTGTTGCCACTGTGCCGCTGGCTCTGATAGGCACTTCCGCTCAGCCAACCAGCTGCCTTTATTCAGGTAACCGGCGCCCAAGGTCCGGTTATCTGAATAGACCAGCGGCAGCTGGCAACCAACAATAACATACATTCGTGCAATACAATGCATGAATGTATGTTATTTGCGAGAGGGGGTGGCGCTGCAGCGCTCTCTATAGACGGCCGCCATCACTGCAGTTAAAAATTAAAAAATACATTTTAACCACTTAACGCCCGCCGCACGCCTATTTACGTCTACAGAATGGCACGTACAGGCAGATGGGCGTATATATACGTCCTTGCCTTCTAGCGGGTGGGGGGTCCGATCGGGACCCCCCCCCCGCTGCGTGCGGCGGGCGGCTTACCTCGGGGAATGATCCGGGATGACGGCGCGGCTATTCGTTTATAGCCGCTCTGTCGCGATCGCTCCCCGGAGCTGAAGAACGGGAGAGCCGTATGTAAACACGGCTTCCCCGTGCTTCACTGTGCCGGCGTATCGATCGAGTCATCCATTTTATAGGGAGACTCGATCGATGACGTCCAGGCCCGGACTGGGACAAAAAATAGGCCCGGGCATTCTAAGCTGAGCAGCCCATTTTGTTAAAAACCAAAATTGGGGGGGCAATTTATCAGGGAAATTACTAATGTTAGCGCTTCAATGATCATGGCACCATGGTTGTTATGGTATCAGGATGATTGAAGAGCATTATTTCTATTATTACCTTGTAATATAAAATTAATTGGTTCAACTCACCATAATATCGAATCAGTGGGAGCCCCGAGTGTGCCACTTGCCACGTCACTTGCCACAAGTTGCGGATTGTCACTTGCCACGTCACCTGCCACAAGTTGCTGATTGTTACTTGCCACATCACCTGCCACACATTGCGGATTATCACTTGCCACGTCACCTGCCACAAGTTGCAGATTATCCCTTTCACGTCACCTGCCACACATTGCAGATTGTCCCTTTCACATCACCTGCCACAAGTTGCAGATTGTCCTTTTCACGTCACCTGCCACAAGTTGCAGATTGTCACTTGCCACATCACCTGCCACACGTTGCGGATTGTCACTTGCCACGTCACCTGCCACAAGTTCCAGATTGTTACTTGCCACATCACCTGCCACACGTTGCGGATTGTCACTTGCCACGTCACCTGCCACAAGTTGCGGATTGTTACTTGCCACATCACTTGCCACATGTTGCGGATTGTCACTTGCCACGTCACCTGCCACACGTTGCAGATTGTCACTTGCCACGTCACCTGCCACAAGTTGCGGATTGTTACTTGCCACATCACCTGTCACAAGTTGCGGATTTTTACTTGCCACATCACCTGCCACACATTGCGGATTGTCACTTGCCACATCACCTGCCACAAGTTGCAGATTGTCCCTTTCATGTCACCTGCCAAAAGTTGCGGATTGTCACTTACCACATCACCTGCCACACATTGTGGATTGTCACTTGCCACGTCACCTGCCACAAGTTGCGGATTGTCACTTGCCACATCACCTGCCACACGTTGCGGATTGTCACTTGCCACGTCACCTGCCACAAGTTGCGGATTGTCACTTGCCACATCACCTGCCACAAGTTGCAGATTGTCCCTTTCATGTCACTTGCCACAAGTTGCGGATTGTCACTTACTACATCACCTGCCACACATTGTGGATTGCCACTTGCCACGTCACCTGCCACAAGTTGCGGATTGTCACTTGCCACGTCACCTGCCACATGTTGCGGATTGTCACTTGCCATGTGACCTGCCACTTGTTGCTGATTGTCACTTGCCACGTCACCTGCCACATGTTGCGGATTGTCACTTGCCATGTCACCTGCCACTTGTTGCTGATTGTCACTTGCCACAATTTGCGGAATGTCACTTGCCTGCCACCAGATGCAGATTGTCACTTGCCACCTCACCTGCCACACCTTGCGGATTGTCACTTGCTAAGGTGGTGTTTTGCTTGTCAGAGTCAGGTAGCAGAGAGATGATGTAATCTCCCTGCTGCCTGCACAGTGAGGGTCGAAAATTACTGCCGGTATGCAAGGCGGGCACGGGGCGGTGAGAGATGATGTCATCTCTCTGCTCCCCCGGCCGCTGGCTTGTTGATTGGCCAGCCACCCACACACCCACAGAGCCGACCAGCTGACCGCCCACTCTCTGACTCTCACTCACTGCTGAACCGCCCGCTCAGACTCTCTGGTGCCAAATTCCGCAACTAAAACTAATTTCTCTCGGGAGTGGCAATTTCCCTGCGTCCGCCTATTGAACACGGCCAAATTACAGTACCTATAAATCTCCATAGGCAACGCTTTTAAAGTCTTTACAGTTACCAGTTTAGAGTTACACAGGAGGTCTGGTGCTAGAATGATTGCTCTCACTATGTTTGCGGCGATACCTTACATGTGTGGTGCTATTGGCATTTATTTATTTTTCCTTTTGTCATTTTTTCAACTTTTTTTTTTTGATCAACTATATTGCTGTTAAAATGGCATTACAAAGGCATGAACAACATCCCTTGTAATAGCATGGGCCGTGACAGTTCCTCTTTTATGGAGAGATCTGGGGTCTATTAGACATCAAATCTGTCCTCTGGCCTCCAATGGAGCCAATCAGTCTGATTGGTAATGGCCAGGTAACCAAAGAGCCAGAACAGGAAGCGACTAAACCCTCGCTCCTTGTTTCTGACGTCACAAGGTAAGAGGAATAAGATCAGTTCCTCTCACTGTGTGCCTAGAGCTGGATGCCACCAGTTGCATCCTTACTGGGTTGCCCACTCACACAGGAGAGCCTGGTGAAGGCGGCGGTGGGAGGGGGTATATATATGTGTGTATATGTATGTGTGTGTGTATATATAATATATATATATATATATATATATATATATACCCAAAAGGTGTCCCAAAGTCGGACTGCATTGCATTGCCGGTTTGAAATCATGCGAGTTCAGATGAACTCGCACAATTTCAAACCGGCAATGCAGTCTGACTTTGGGGGAAGATTTGTCTATTCAAATTGCCCCCGAAGTCAGCAAAAGTAGTACAGGAACTTCTTTTGGGAATTGGTGCGGCGCTGCAAAGTCGATGACACACTGATTCGGACAGTGCTATTGCCGGCTATAGCCGCTGATTTGGTATGCGATTTGACATGTCAAATCGCATGCCAAATCGGCCCAATGTGAATGCAGGACGCCTTTTGGGTACAAGAACTGTCCTTCTCTCACACAATCTCTGACACCATCACTTTGCCCCTTTTACACTAGAGGCGCTTTTCAGCCCTTTTCAGGCATTTTAGAACTAAAAATAGTGCCTGAAAAGTGCTAGTAGGGTGCTTTTAACCCCCGCTAGCGGCCGCGGAAGGGTTAAAACCGGCCGCAAAGCGCTGCCCCTTTGATTTCAATGGTCAAGGGAACTTTAGGAGCGGTGTCCTGCTAGCAGCATCTTTGAGGCGCTGTAAGGAGTGGCAGTGCACCGCTCCAGTGTGAAAGCCCTCTGGCTTTCACATTGGAGTGAAAGGAACGGCTCTTTCAGGGCGCTTTGCAGGTGCTAGTTTTAGCGGTATAGTGCCTGCAAAGTAACCCAGTGTGAAAGGGGTACAAGAGCATTGCTGGTTGGTTTGGAGAGTTTCGTAACCTGTAACAACCAGATTTCATGATTCTGCACTTAGGCTTCTTTCACACTGGGGTGCTTTGAGGGCGCTAAAGAGCTAAAAATAGCGCCTGCAAAGCGCCCTGAAAAAGCGTCTCCCAGGGCTTTCACACTGTAGCGGTGTGCTGGAAGCACGCTCAAAAAAGTCCTGCCAGCTGCATCTTTTGAGGCGCTGTAGGAGCGGTGTATCCACCGCTCCTAAAGCGCTCCTGCCCATTGGCGGTTTTAACCCTTTTTTGGCTGATAGCGGTGGTTAAAAGTGCCCCGCTAGCGGCCGAATAACGCCACAAAAAGGACAGTAAAGCGCCGCTAATAACAGCGGCGTTTTACCGCCGACAGCGCACCGATCCAGTGTGATAGTAGCAAGTTCTGATTGGCAGCTGTGGAGAAATACCTCCTGCTAGTAAATATATATATAATTTCATTGATATCATGAGACTGGCAGACTTTATCAGCTTCTTCTTGCTAGTGATCCAACTAGCAAGAAGAAGCTGATGAAGTCTGAAAGTCTCATGATATCAATGAAATTAAATATATATTTACTAGCAGGAGGTATTTCTCCACAGCTGCCAATCAGATTTCAGGGTCGTTTAGGCATTTTTATTTAACTGCTTATTAAAAACATTGACAGGCAAGCTATTAAAAAAAAAAAAAAAAACATTGGCAGGCTGCCATACTGTGTCACTTACCTTTCTAGACGTCGAGCTCCCTTTAAGACACCAGGCCTCCTCCAGCAGATCCTCCCCCTTCACAGTCACATGACCGGCCTGACGTATTGAAGCCCTTCTTGCTCCTTCCTTCTAAGCCTAGAACAGAAGGCTGGCCGGCGGCCGTGGAGGCGGCTGTGGAGCCTGCCGTGGTGAGCGGCGCAGCCATGCCAGCACAGGGAGAAGCCCAGACGCTGCCTCAGAGTGTGGGGGGGGACCCGGCCGGACACCTGCCTAATAGAAATGCGGCCGTCTCCGCGGAAATCGGCCGCGAATTCGGCCGCGATTTTAGCGCAGAGAGGCCGGCCAAGCAGCTGAGCATGGGGACATGTTAACTGTCGGCCTGGCTGCCGAGGCCCACCGGGCATATGCCCGGTGTGCCCTATGGCCAGTCCGGGCCTGATGACGTCAGTCCTACAGCCACACCCCCCTACAGTTGTAAACACACACTAGGTGAACCCTAACTCCTTCAGCGCCCCCTGTGGTTAACTCCCAAACTGCAACTGTCATTTTCACAATAAACAATGCAATTTAAATGCATTTTTTGCTGTGAAAATGACAATGGTCCCAAAAATGTGTCAAAATTGTATGAAGTGTCCACCATAATGTCGCAGTCACGAAAAAAATCGCTGATCGCCGCCAATAGTAGTAAAAAAATAATAATTAATAAAAATGCAATAAAACTATCCCCTATTTTGTAAACGCTATAAATTTTGCGCAAACCAATCGATAAACACTTATTGTGATTTTTTTTACCAAAAATAGGTAGAAGAATACGTATCGGCCTAAACTGAGGAAAAAAATTGTTTTATATATGTTTTTGGGGGATATTTATTATAGCAAAAATTTCAAAATTGTCGCTCTATTTTTGTTTATAGCGCAAAAAATAAAAACCGCAGAGGTGATCAAATACCTCCAAAAGAAAGCTCTATTTGTGGGGAAAAAAGGACGCCAATTTTGTTTGGGAGCCACGTCGCACGACCACGCAATTGTCTGTTAAAGCGACGCAGTGCCGAAACGCAAAACCTGGCCTGGGCATTTAGCTGCCTAAATGTCCGGGGCTTAAGTGGTTAAGCGAAATAAAAATTCTTAAAGGGCCCGTTTCTTTTTTTTATTGTGACTACAGGAGGGGGGGGGGGGGGGCGGTGCCCGGGCGGCCCTTATGGACGGGCCGCCACTGCCATGTAAGCTACCCAAGATCTATCTTAAGTCAATATTTCCAATCTTTCCATCTCTAAATGCTTTAGGCTCTGTACACCCAAGATACAGCATGTTCTTATTTTTTAACAAGAAAGTACAGCATGTTCTTTACTTTCATAACCATCTACAGACATAAGCTAGAACTGGACAAACACGTTGAGACAGCAGGATTTTTTGAAGAGCCAGGAAGTGTGCATCCGCAGAGAACAGAAGGATAGGTTACAAAACATGAATAATACTTACCCACTGCTCTTCCTGGGCAGGGGCAGATCCTGTTAAAACAAAGAAAAGCCGTTAGGACCAGCCAAAATCCAGCTAACAGGGATAAAACAAGACAACCATTATCAATCATGTAATGACCATAAACCACTGGTTGACAACTTGTGTGTCATAGTGGGGCTCACATAACACAAATAATGTTCAGCATATAAAATTCTAGAGAGGACTGTCAGAGACTGCAGATGGCGAACCTTGGCACCCCCAGATGTTTTGGAACTATATTTTCCATGATGCTCATCCACTCTGCAGTGTAGTTGAGCATCATGGGAAATGTAGTTCTAAAACATCTTTGGTGCCAAGTTTTGCCATCACTATACTAGAGGAATGATGGTCAGAGGCTGCAGACATATTAGAGGAATGATGGTCAGAGACTGCAGACATACTAGAGGAATGATGGTCAGAGACTGCAGACATGCTAGAGGAATGATGGTCAGAGGCTGCAGACATATTAGAGGAATGATGGTCAGAGACTGCAGACATACTAGAGGAATGATGGTCAGAGACTGCAGACATACTAGGGGAATGATGGTCAGAGACTGCAGACATACTAAAGGAATGATAGTCAGAGACTGCAGACATACTAGAGGAATGATGGCCAGAGGCTGCAGACATATTAGAGGAATGATGGTCAGAGACTGCAGACATACTAGAGGAATGATAGTCAGAGGCTGCAGACATACTAGAGGAATGATGGTCAAAGGCTGCAGACATATTAGAGGAATGATGGTCAGAGACTGCAGACATGCTAGAGGAATGATGGTCAGAGGCTGCAGACATATTAGAGGAATGATGGTCAGAGACTGCCGACATACTAGAGAAATTATGGTCAGAGACTACAGACATACTAGGGGAATGGTGGTCAGAGACTGCAGACATACTAGAGGAATGATGGTCAGAGACTGCAGTCATGCTAGAGGAATGATGGTCAGAGACTGCAGACATACTAAAGGAATGATAGTCAAAGACTGTGGATATTCTATAGGCTTGGATGGAGACTGGATACATGCTGCAAGAGACAATCAGAGATTAAAGACGTGTTTCACGTGGCTAATAGAAATGACTGATATTCCCCCTTTACATTTCAATGCTCCCAGACTGATGAGGTCTGAGGACCTCACAACAAGTACCAAAGAGCCACACACTCCAGGGCAATAAACAATGACATCATGAATAAGATTCCGTGCTACCATTAGTCTCTTTGAATAAGCCAATTGTATGCGTTAGAGGACAGAGGTAGAGGTGGTTTGCCTGTGGTTAAGGGGATGATCATGGACCACCACTGGGTGAGCCAGCACCTGTGGTTGGAAGTGAGCAGGCAGATGATCATGGACCACCACTGGGCAAGGCAGATGATCAGCAGTAGAGCATACCTCCCAACTTTCTGAGATGGGAATGAGGGACACCTATCAGCAAAAGTATGCAGGCATAGGACACACCCCTTGTCACACCCCCTTAAAGGAGAATTGTACAAAAAAAATAAGATTGGTTGAAGCCACAAGTGCTTTTTTTTACCTTTTATGGTCGATATAGCGCTATTTCTCTGGCCTATATAAGAAAAACTGATCTGTTTATGGCCAGTCTTAGAGCTCTTTCACAAAGGCGGCAGTGCTCACCATCCCCTGAAAAGTGTTGCAGCATGGTGCGGCAATAATAATTCGCACAGTCAGGTGCAGTGAAGAAGTGGAAATAGTACAGCAACAATTCACAACAAACCCAACAGGAAGGCTGCCTAACAGGGTACACTCACGGTTTCCAGTAATGTGAAGAGGGAAGGTACCAATAGGACTGAGAGCGTCTGTTAAGAGCAGAATGCGGCCTGGTCGTCTTGTGCCCAAACGGTGTGAAGTCCAAAGAAGATACGTCCCTATGCCTTCTCTCCTCGTCAGGAGCCCTTACCTTACCGCTAGTACTGTCCCTAGCAGGCAAGGAACCTGTCCCTACTTTACTAACTCGCAAAAGTGCACCAAACCTGCAAACAAGGGTCTTAAAAAGGCTTTGCCTGACCCAAGATGGCTGTCAGAGTCACATGGGGCGGCAGCATTCAATTGGATGCCTCCCCAGTGACCTAGGAAACCATAGAGGAACTCAGTTTCTCTTGACTTCCTCTCCAACAATAGTGTCGCTGTGGAAGAGTGCCACCTGCAGGATAGAAAGTAGACTGCAGCTGCCTACAAGTGATCGATAGCTTTTCAGAAGACGGTATTGCAGTAACTGGCAAATATTCAGGAGGTGATCCTTTATTTTATTATTATTTTTATTAATCCCAAGGGGGATTTTGTATTAAAATACCACACCGCAACCGCAAAGCGAGAATTTGGCTTGTGGTTTTGAGGCATGCTCCCGTTAAAGTTGCCACAACACTTTGCATGTGTACAGCCCTGTCTGGCTGTAATATTCAAATTTTGGTGGGTGACCAAGTGGATGGTAAAACTGCAGCTCAGCTACCTATTTTTACTGCCCCCCCCCCAGCAGCCCCAAGTGAAAGAGTCCTAAGATTTCTTCCACAGTCATCATTACTTCTAAAATTTTAGGCCCAGATTCTCAAAGGGCTTACGACGGCGCAACGCCATGTACGCCGTCGTAAGTCCTAATCTGGCCCGTCGTATCTATGCGCCTGATTCTTAGAATCAGTTACGCATAGATACCCATTAGATCCGACAGGTGTAAGGCTCTTACGCCGTCGGATTTAACTGCAATTTTTTTTTTGCCAGCTAGGTGGCGCTTCGGTCGTTTTCCCCGTCGAGTATGCAAATTAGCTATATACGCGCATTCCCGAACGTACGTGCGGCCGACGCAGTAAAGTTAAGACGTTTACGTTAGGCTTTTCCCAGCGTAAAGTTGCCCCTGCTATATGAGGCGTAGCCAATGGTAAGTATGGCCGTCGTTCCTGCGTCGAAATTTGAAAAGTTACGTCGTTTGCGTAAGTCGTCCGTGAATGGGGCTGGACGCCATTTACGTTCACGTCGAAAACAATGACGTCCTTGCGACGTCATTTGGAGCAATGCACCCTGGGATTTTTTACGGATGGCGCATGCGCAGTTCGTTCGGCGCGGGGACGCGCTTCATTTAAATGAAACATGTCCCCTACCTGCCGAATTTGAATTACGCAGCCTTAGGCCGCGTGATTTACGCTACGCCGCCGCAACTTTACACGCAAGTGCTTTGTGAATAAAGCACTTGCATGAAAAACTTGCGGCGGCGTAACGTAAATGACATACGTTACGCCGCCGCAGAGATACGCCCGATCTACGAGAATCTGGGCCTTAGTCTCCGACCTCCCTTCCAGTGCAGGCTCTAATCTGATTGGTGGCTTTTAGGCACTATAGAGAGTTCTTATTTCACACACAAATGAGATCAGCTATTCATATTAGAAATAGGGGAAGCGGATTGGTCATTGAAGGCAACACAGGCAGTTCCTACAAGCGCGGTCAGGGGAAAGAACAGTTGTGGTATCTGTCTGTGTAGACGCGGAGCACACTCCCTTCTAATGCTAAATTCTCTCCTCAATTCCCTTACCTCCCTGCATTGGAGCTCAGTTACTACGGAGACCAGACAGCAACGAGGAAAATGCTGATATACTCTGGAGGAAGGCGCAGGCCCGGCGCACAGCACAGCCAATCAGGGCTATGTTGCCATGTTACGTGTAATAACATCTGGAAAACGATTATACTGTATATCTTCTCCTGTACAGACAGCTGCCTATCAGGAATGGCCCCAATAAACATCTCATTTTAAACAGCGTATACTACATATAGACATCATATATGACCGAAAAAAAATCTTTTCTTTTACATTCTTTACTGATTCTTTACTGATTTTCAGCGCTGTCTCACTTTATATGACAATTCCGCGGTCATGCAACATTGTACCCAAACCATTCATTTTCGTCCCACAAACAGAGCTTTATTTCAGTGGTATTTGATCACCTCTGGGTTTTTTATCTTTTGCTAAACAAATAAAAAAATACTGACATTTTTAAAATAAAATTAACGTTTTTCTTTGTTTCTGTTATAAAATGTACTCCTTCGCCGACGAGAACTGATGAGGTCACACTGATGATGAGACACGGGTATAAAGCACTAATGGGCACTAATATGCAGCACTGATGGGCACTCATAGGTGGCACTGATGCTCACTTATAGGTGGCACTAATGGGCACCGATAGGCGGCACTGATGGGCAGCACTGATGAAGAGGCACTGACAGATATTACTGATGGACACTGATTGGCATCCCTAATGGGCACTGATTGGCATCCTTGATGTGTACTGATTGGCATCAGGGCTGTCTTAATGAGAGGGCACACCTGGGCACTGCCCAGGGGCCCCAGCTGCATGGGGGACCCATGCACTTTCCCAAAAGCAGCTGGTCCTTGAGCCCACACTGCCCTGAAATTGGGGGCCCCATGATGGCACTGAGAGTGATGCAAAGGGGAGGCAGTCTGCCTCCTATCTACTTAGGGGCAGATTCACAAAGATCTGCCCCGGCACAGCGTATCTGAGATACGCTACGCCGCCGTAACTTACTTTTTTTGGTTTGAATCCTGGAAGAATTTGCACCGTAAGTTACGGCGGCGTAGTGTATCTCTCGCGGCGTAACGTCGCCTAATTCAAATCGGCGAGTAGGGGGGCGTGTGTCATTTAAATGAAGCGTGTCCCCGCGCCGAACGAACTGCGCATGCGCCGTCCCTAAATTTCGCAAGGACGTCATTGTTTTGACGTGGACGTAAATTACGTCCAGCCCGATTCACGGACGAACACGCAAACAACGATGCACACAAACAAATTTTTTTTTTTTTAAATGATACGCGAGAACGACGACCATACTTAACATTAAGTACGCCACCAAACAGCAGCTTTAACTAAACGCCAAAAAAAGCCGACTAGAGACGACGTAAAAGAATGCGACGGACGCTCGTACGTTCGTGGATCGTCGGAAATAGCTAATTTGCATACTCAACGCGGAAAACGACGGGAACGCCACCCAGCGGACGCCGAAGAATTGCATCTTAGATTTGAAGGCGTACGAAGACGTATCTAACCCAGATGCCGTCGTATCTTGTTTTGAGGATTCAAAACAAAGATACGACGCGGGAAATTTGAAAGTACGCTGGCGTATCAGTAGATACGCCGGCGTACTCGCTTTGTGGATCTGCCCCTTAATGTCTATTTACCTGCACTGTCATCATTGTAGGGGCCCCAGAGCATTACTTTGCCCAGGGGCCCATGATGCTATTAAGACGGCCCTGATTGGCATGGGTTGGCATCCCTGGTGGGCACGGGCTGGCATCCTTGATGGGTCTGCACTGATAATCAATGCGCTGATTATCAGCGCAGACCCTCCCGTCAGGAGAGCAGCTGATCGGCTCTCCTCTATTTGTGCCTTGCTGGCACTTCCTGAATATGTGACCAGCTGAGATTGGACACAGCTGATAACATGGTAAGGAGCCTACGTCATAGGCTCTTTACCAAGATCAGAGATGCAGTGTGTCAGAGCGACACACCGCGCTACTGATCGCCGTGCTGCGAGCGTGAGAGGCTTATCCTGCTGGACATCATATGGCGCCCAGTCAGGACAACGGAGCCACTCTGCGGCTGTCATTCTGCATACAGCGGGCAGGAAGTGGTTAACCACTTCAATACCACCTTCCTCTGTTTACTCTCTTCCTGCCCAGGCCAATTTTCAGCTTTCAGCGCTGTCAGACTTTGAATGACGATTGCGCTGTCTTGCAACACTGTACCCAAATTAAATTTTCATAATTATTTTCACACAAATAGAGCTTTCTTTTGGTACTATTTAATCACCACAATGTTTTATTTATTTTTTTCATTTCAGTTACAACATTTTGCAAATATATAATCTTTCTTCATAACGTTAGGCCAAAATGTTCTTAGGTAAAAAGTATCAATATAAAATCAGAGCATAATTTTTGGTCTGTAGTACAGTTAGAGTCCAGAGATGTTATAAATATCTGAAAATCGATCAATCCTGATGTACTTATTGCTTGGGGCCCGAAAATGCCAGGACAGTACAAATACCCCCCAAATGACCCCTTTTAGTAAAGTAGGCATTCCAATGTTGTAATTTTATTGTCACAATTTAAAAAAAAAATATGACATCAAAAAAAATATATTTTTTTTTCACAATTTTTTACATACTGTCACCAGTGCAGTACATAATCATCATAAAACTGGTGTGGCGGTGACCGGGGACACTGATTGGTGACAGTATGTAAAGAAAAAAATAATTTATTACATTTTCTTTATTTTTTTTTTACATACAGTGACAATAGTAACACCGTATCACCGTACGCTGGTGATCAGGATATATATATATATATATATATATATATACAGTATATACACACATATATATATATATTCCTTTTTTTACACACTATGATTGCTTATAACGGTGAATTTTACCATTATAAGCACAAACTGTACTAAGGGAAGATTAAGAAGGGAGAAAATGAAAGCAGGAGAGGTGACAGGTCAAACTCTGCTGCAAGGGAACTAATTTCTCCCTCATCAGAAGATCTGCACTTCGGCACTGTAAAGCCGGCTATATATGGATCGAAATTTGGCAAGTTCAGCAGGGATCGGATGAATTTTGATCCTCTACGGATCTCTTGATCAACTCTTGTAAAACCAGCCTGATGGAAAATTCTTGCTCAATCAGCACTGTTGGCTATAGCCAGCGGTGCTGATGGGATGGGTGTATTCCGACAGCAGGGAAGTTTCCCTGCTCTTAGATTACAGTAGCACAGTGGAAGGGATTCCCCCATCCACCTTGAGTATGTAGATGGGGAAGTCTTTTTTTTTTTTTTTCGTTCAATCACTAAACTATTGTATTCTGACAGCAGGGAGTGTACTGTGCAGCATGGTCAAACTCTGGTATCTGTTGTCCTGAGCAGTCATATGACGCCTCCTCATTGCCTTATTTAACCCGATAACTGCCATTCCACCGCACTGCAATTGCAGGGCAACCCCATACAACTGCACTATTTGCGTTTGGCAGAAGCATCACCCCCCAAAAAAGCAACATGGGGGTTAAGTATGTGTACAGCTGAGAGCGGCTGTATGTTAGGGTTCAGGGGTAGAGCTGCACGATTAATCGCAAAAACATCGCAATCTTGATTCACCCCCCGCACGATCTCCAGGCTGGATGACCAGCGATTTTCAGGTGCGGCCATAGGAAAGTCCCCGACTTTGGCCTAGCTCCTGGTCGGCGGCCATCTTGGTACACCCGGCGGCGGCTGTCTTGTCAGGAAGTGACGTTTCGTCGCTGCCATCTTGCTCCACCCCACACTCATGCACAGTAATGTTAGTGAGAAGGGAGCAAGCGGTCATCTTGTTACACCCAACAGAGTTTCACAGTTATTTTCAACACAAAACGGAGCTTATGTGCTTAAATACAGTATATGTAAATCTGACGGACTGTTTACATGTTACATTTTAAAAGCAGCAGCAAACCTTACATATGCTTGCTAATGTGACAGAACACCTCTGATTTTCATATTTAGTTAAATGTGAAAATCAGAGCTGTTCTTTCACATTAGCAAGCATATGTAAGGTTTGCTGCTGCTTTTAAAATTGAACATGTAAACAGTCCGTCAGATTTACATATTCTGGGCCATATTCTCTCTAAATATCCGCCTGCTGCGCTTAGGGCACTTACACTCCGCTGTCCCAACTTACTGGAGCAGGTGTTGTATTCCCCAAACACTTGCTCCATAAGTTGGGACAGCGGAGTGTAAGTGTCCCGGCGTAGCCTGGCGGATCTCCAAAGGGGGCGTCTTCTATTCAAATGAAGCGCACCCCCGATGCGAAAGAACTGGGCATGCGCCGGGCTGCAAAAAGCCCAGTGCGCATGCTCCAGTTCTCGGCGGAAAACGCCAATGACGCCGACGTGTGTGTCATTGACGTAAAGTCGTATTCAAGAACGACTTACGTAAACGACGTACCCGACGAAAAAACACGACGGGGACCCGACGCCATCCGTAACATGGCCTACGCGAGACTTGCGGAAACTTACCCCTCATATAGCAGGAGTAAGTTTCCGCTTACGCAAACGACGTTAGCGACGGTTACGCGACGCAAACTCGTTCGGGAATCGGCGTAGAAGGATCATTTGCATACGCAAATGACTCCTTCACGTAAATGCCATCTAGCGGCGGCCGGCGTCATTGCATTTAAGATCCGCCAGTGTAAGTGACTTACAGATGGCGGATCTTAAAGGGGTGGTTCCCCCGAAATTCATTTTTTTTAAAAAAATCCTTTCTCCCGCTTAGTACATGTACAATAATGTACTCACCCGTCCCAGGAATCTAGGCACCAGCATTCTTAATTCATCAGAAAGTAAACGTTATAAAATACAGCGATGGACGTTTCCATCTTAGCTCCTGGCATTCTGAAGCCCTATGCTGGAAAGAAATAGACACACCCAGCCCCACTCAGACAGACCAGGAAGTGCCTGCTTCACAGACCATAAAGAAAGGTAAACAAACGTTTTAAAAATTTTTGTTTGGCGAACGGTTTTTAGGCTAACTGTGCCCTTGTGTTTAAGGTTAAGTTGTTAGATAGGTGGAACCTCCACTTTAAGTGTATCTATGCAAAAATGATTCTGAGAATCAGGAGCATAGATACACTGGCCAAAAAAGGGAGTTACGATGGAGTATCTGACTTACTCCATCGTAACTTCACTGAGAATATGGCCCACTGTATTTAAGCACATAAGCTCCGTTTTGTGTTGAAAATAACTTTAAATAAATTAATTTTTTTGAGAATCGTGATCTTCATTATATGCAAAAGAATCTAATTTTTCCCAGCATCGTGCAGCTCTATTCAGAGGGCAGTAAAACCATTACCGCTACTCAACAACCTGGCTTTACAACCCGCCCACACATGTGAACAATCAGTAGCCGGGCTAAACAATGTACTAACACATTTATTCAATAACAACCATATTCCAAATGTTACTGCTCTAGCTTCATTGTAGGAAATTGTGATGCGTTGGTATGCTATTTATTGAATAAAGCATACTTTAGTGAAAGAGCCAAATGCAGCATCCGCCTTCCTATTCCCGTTATGATGTTTGCTACTATAATCCAGGTGCACTTAAAAGCAGGCATCTGTAGAATTTCTTTATGACACATATCCAGTTTTTCATTCACGTTTTTATACACGAGACTCATTGAGATGCACAGACAATATGGGCACAGGCTAATTAGTCACAATACAGACACCTCTTTTGGCTACTTCCTGGTAAACTGAGCTGGCTGGGGTAAGACAGCAACAAATAGAATTTGGCAGACGGCTAAGAGAGTAAAGCCCAGCAACTGCGGAAATCCATTGTTACCTGTACATCAAATAAGGGATAATGTCATCTACAGTCTGTGATGACATTCATTAAACTAAACGCAATCCTTGATTTCAGGCTGGTAGATTCTATCTCTTGTTGGTCTCATACTTTTCTGTCTTTAGACCATAACAAAGGGGGTCAATGTGTAACAAAGGGACCCCTAATAATTTGCTTATTCTACATTATGAAAAAAGGTACAACATTGTTACTTGGCTTAGTAGTGGCCACTGAAGTTGGTGGGGTTTTAAGGATGACAGGTCCTCTTTACAGGTCATGGCTTTTGGTACGCTTGCGGGACCCCTTTGGTGCTCATGTTGGGTCTGGGGTAGGGTTGTCCGGATACCACTTTTTTAGGAACGAGTACGAGTACCTATACTTTTTTTCAAGTACTCGCCAATACCGAATACCGATACTTTTTTTAAATGGGTCCCCAAATGCAGCCATGTCCCCCCTCAAATGCAGCCATGTCCCCCCACATATATCCAGCCATGTCCCCCCACATATATCCAGCCATGTCCCCCCACATATATCCAGCCATGTCCTCCCCCATATCCAGCCATGTCCCCCCCATATATGCAGCCATGTCCCCCCCCCCATATCCAGCCATGTCCCCCCCCATATCCAGCCATGTCCCCCCATATCCAGCCATGTCCCCCCCATATGCAGCCATGTCCCCCACATATATCCAGCCATGTCCCCCCACATATATCCAGCCATGTCCCCCCACATATATCCAGCCATGTCCCCCCACATATATCCAGCCATGTCCTCCCCCATATCCAGCCATGTCCCCCCATATCCAGCCATGTCCCCCCCATATGCAGCCATGTCCCCCCCATATGCAGCCATGTCCCCCCCATATCCAGCCATGTCCCCCCCATATCCAGCCATGTCCCCCCATATGCAGCCATGTCCCCCCCATATCCAGCTATGTCCCCCCATATGCAGCCATGTCTCCCCCCATATCCAGCCATGTCTCCCCCATATCCAGCCATGTCCCCCCCATCCCCCCCATATCCAGCCATGTCCCCCCCATATGCAGCCGTGTCTCCCCCCATATCCAGCCGTGTCTCCCCCCATATCCAGCCATGTCCCCCCCCCCATGCAGCCATGTCTCCCATATCCAGCCATGTCCCCCATATGCAGCCATGTCCCCCTTACCTGCATCCGGCCGCATCCCCGCTGCCGCCGACTGGTTAATACGCGCGGGGAACATCACAGCTTTCATTTGAATAGCTGTAATGATTCGCGCTGCGTATAGACACTCCCCTTTGCTCGGGATTGGACAGTTCACCCGAGCAAGGGGGAGTGTCTATACGCGGCGCAGTGGGAAAGACTACAGCTATTCAAATGAATGCGCACACTTACAGGCAACGGCAGATTCCCATACGTGCCAATGCGCATGCGCATCGCACTGCGTACACGCACAGGAGCGCCCCCCCCGGCCACAATTGGCGCCAGATGGCCTATTTAAAGGTTGCTCTGACTTCTGACAAGTGCTGACTGGTCTTCAGCTGTGTCCCGATATTCTGAACCCTGTTAAACCTGGCTTGATTCCTGTTGCTGAACTTTGGCTTTCCACGACTCTGCTTTTGGACTCTGATTACTCTGATTACTGGTTCCTAATCCTGGCTTCCCATCTGACCTTGCTTCTGCTTATACATTGATTACCTCGCTGCCTGCCTGTTACTGAACCCAGCTATCCCTGTGACCTTGCTCCGGTCTCCTGATTGGCTCAACGCTGTCTCAGAGTGCCTATGCCGGCTGTCCATCCTCTCAGCTTCCCTGGGTCCAGCTCCTTACCGAATGCTCTACCTGCACCTCCAACTCCATTTACAAGTTCTGCACACAACACTTACAGGCACTCATGTTCCTCCTGACCCTAGCCACCATCTGTTCCACCTCCAGTGGGGTTTGGGCTGGACATACAAGGGAGGCCAACTTCATCATTTCAGACTCCTACGGTACCAGGTACGCGACAAGGAGAGTCAGCTCGCCCAGCAGTGTTAATGGGTTTCCTGTCTGGATCATGCATCAGAAAATCCAGTGACCTTGTTGTGTTTGAGCCAGGTAGGTAGTCAGCCTCTAAAAGACCAGACCTGGAACCACTATGTTGGGAGCTCTAGACAACTCTGTTGTATTATAGTCATGTAGCCTCTGGTCAAACTCCAAATGCAGTTGCTCAAAATCTCCAAACTACGGCCATCCGGGTGTTGCGGAACTACACATCCCATGAGGCATTGTAAAACTCTGACATTCACAGACATGACTAGGCATGATGGGAATTGTAGTTCCTGAACATCTGGAGGGCCATAGTTTGGAGACCTAAGCTCTAGAGCTTAGTTAATGAGGCGAGGCTTCACTTTGCAAAGAATACCCAATCATATGCAAGGAAAAAAGAAATATTTTTGCTTACACGCGATTGGATGATGGAAGTCAGCAGAGCTACCTCTTATTTACTAAATACTGGAGTAACTGCACTTGTAAAGTGCCTAGTCTATTAGTAAACCTACCTGTATCGCCCCCTTGCTTTCAGCATGGGCACTACGCCTAAATTTAGTGGAGAAGGGAGAGTTACTTTGCTCCCTTCTGAGAGTTTGGTAAATTTGGGACCTCTGTCGTTTCAGAAGTCCACTGGGTCAATCTGTGGTCAGGGAGTGCAGTACCACCTTTTGTCAGCAGTTGGCGCCAGAGGGGTTCTGGCGGAGCAGATCTTCTTCCAGCGGCCAATCAGAGGACGTTTTCCCTCGCGGGGCATGCTGGAAGAGGGTATATTCGTGAGGGAGGTCAGGTGTTCGGGGTGCTTTTTCCCACAGGGTCCCCGTTCCAGGTGCGGTACCCACCTTCAGGGTACGCGCATCCATGGACCCCGCCAGCGTGGCCCACCTGGCCAGGACCGAACCTTGCAGGGGACCTCATCCTGCTGAGAAGGAGAATCTCAGCGCTCCGTTGGGTTCCAAGACCTATTGACGGGATCCTTGTTTGGGATCGGGTGTCCGGGCAGCTGACAGGTATGCTTGCTGTCATCCGGGGACCTTCTTTAAATCAGTCTACTGGGAGTGTTCTTATTTCACTAAAGTTTCTCTATTGAAGTTGGCCTGTGATAGAGGCCTAAAGACAGGTCTGCGTGAGAGACCTGTTCCTCCCAGTAGTATTCAGAGTGACGCTCCGGCTGCCAGGCCTACCATAGGGGTCAGTCTGGGGGCACTTTACCCACTCCGAGTGGCGGTGTGTTCTATAATCGGTTCAATGCAGAGCAGAGAATTGCTCAGTTCTACATCCAGGCCTGATACCGCATGGTTCTACTTTCTTCCTTCATCAACTTTGACCTTCCTGAATTGTCTTGATGTTGGCCGTGTTTGGCCTGAGCAATAAAGCATTGAAAATTCTTTATTGAATGTCTGGACCTCCACTCACACAAATTGCACCCCTAGACATTGCCAAGGTGACTTAGCAGGCCGATCCCAAAATCAACCAGCGGCTCCTTCGGGGGTGGCGCTACATACCCAATGTGTTTTTGCTCAATATCAGTGACACCTTACCTTCAAGAGGAAGGACCGTCTTACATTATAGTAAGACAGTCCTTCTCCAAGGCTCCAAGGCTTATTACTCCACATATAGAATCCAGTATCTTTGCTACAAGCCTCAACTCCAAAGTGGAAAACACAGCCAGCAATGCTATACACCATGGTGCCTTCTAATCCACCAACTGCTCGGGAGCCCACCCGGACATAACCTTGCACACTGTACTTCAATATGACACTATGCCACATACGCTGGTGTGCTTCACCAATCAGGAAGACAGCAGGCCACCAGGATAATGACATCCCCTTTAAGGATCCCCGTACATCTCCTAAGGGTTACTATAAAGACTGTATATAACATGTTAAAACATCATGGCCCTCTGGTGTGGTACCATTTGTACTGTGAAGTGGATTTAAATGCCAATAGGATTCCTCTTTTCACTTTCCGACCTGCAGAAGAAAACTGATAGATGGAGCCTGCTCGTTTGGTTTTTGGATGCAAGGCCCAAGGAGAGCAGGTAACTCACTACGTAATTCAGATAATGGCTAAATCGCATTTCAGCAGTGTTAATACGTAACCCTCATGGGTTATTCCTCTCTTGTAGCAGAAAGCCAGCAATCTCCACAGAGTCATCATTTCTTAGTTATCGTCATCTCCAAGACAACTCTTCCTTTTTTTTTTTTGACAAGTGACTAGAGAGATTTAGCTGGCAGCCTGTGCAGTGTGCACACATTTGCCAATGATATCTCTTCCTTGCCAGTTTTCTCAACAGAAATTATGCACCAAAAAGCTCAAACCAACTTACCCTGCTCAGAGGAGCTCCCCCTGTAGGGCTGTAGTGTTCCAACGCTACACTTCAGAATCACGAGAATACAGCCTAGTCATTAACTGGAGATCAGTGACACTACTGAGATACTTCATAATCATGAGAACACATCTTATCCATTCATTAGAGACCAGTGACATCACTGAGACCTTCATAATCATGAGAACACAGCTTATCCATTCATTAGAGACCAGTGACATCACTGAGACCTTCATAATCATGAGAACACAGCCTATCCATTCTCTAGAGATCAGTGACATCACTGAGACCTTCAAATTCATGAGAACACAGCCCATCCATTCACTAGAGACCAGTGACATCACTGAGACCTTCATATTCATGAGAACACAACCTATCCATTCACTAGAGACCAGTGACATCACAAGACCTTCATATTCATGAGGACACAGCCTATCCATTCTCTAGAGACCAGTGACATCACTGAGACCTTCATATTCATGAGAACACAACCTATCCATTCACTAGAGACCAGTGACATCACTGAGACCCTTCATAGTCATGATAGAATAGCCTGTCCAATTACTAGAGACCAGTGCCATCACTAAGACCTTCATATTCATGAGAACACAACCTATCCATTCACTAGAGACCAGTGACATCACTGAGACCCTTCATAGTCATGATAGAATAGCCTGTCCAATTACTAGAGACCAGTGCCATCACTAAGACCTTCATATTCATGAGAACACAGCTCAATTGAAAAGCCTGTGGCGTGCATAACACAACCCAAAAACTTCACCCGGTGCAGGAAAAAATGTGCACACATATAAAGAGTGAAACACAAAAAAACTGTGACAGGTGCATCGTCAAGTGGCCCTCCGAAAAGGGCCCAGCTCTGATCCCCCGGGGCGTTAGGCTCCTGGCAGGGAAAAGAGTAAACTGTGGCCAATGCAGCCGAAGCCACATGGACCCACCATGGCCCAAGCAGCCAAAGCCACAAGGACCCAACATCCTCGGAGGGACTGCCGAAACAGAACCCTCCTCGGTGAGGCTCCCCCCGAAGGGAGACCCCATGAGAGCAGGCGAACTAAGCCAGAAGGCCATGTCCACCCACTCCCAAGACTTTCAGAGCAGGCCCGAGGACCAGCACCCTACTCATCACACTAAAAGTGCAGTGTACCAAACAAAAAGAAGACAAACGTGACAAACGGGGGTAAAATAAAAAATAAAGTGGGGGAAAAGGAAGGTGGGAATGGTGAGTGGAAAGTGGCCACCGTGCAATACGATGGCCGGCCCTCCGGCCAGGAACAAAAATTCCTCTGGTCCTAGCCAAAAGGCTCGGCCCTAGAGGCAGGTGTTAAAAAATGTGTTTGTGGAGATCGTGACCATGGTGCCAAATGATGAGTGCCTCTCACACACTCGTGCAATGTATGGCACCCCTGGACTGCCACTCCAGGGGCACTATCTCCTTATCAGAGAACACAGCTTATCCATTCATTAGAGACCAGTGACATCACTGAGACCTTCATATTCATGAAAACACAGCCTATCCAATCACTAGAGACCAGTGACATCACTGAGACCTTCATATACATGAAAACATAGCCCATCTATTCACTAGAGACCAGTGACATCACAGAGACCTTCATATTTATGAGAATATAGCTTATCCATTCACTAGAGACCAGTGACATCACTGAGACCTTCATAGTCATGACAACACGACCTATCCACTTACTAAAGACCAGTGAGATTACAGAGACCCGTTATATTCATGAGAACACCGCCTATCCACTTACTAGAGACTAGGGATTAGCCGAACACCCCCCCCCCCCCCCCCGTTCGGTTCGCACCAGAACCTTCGACCGGACCGAACATCCGCGAGAACATTTAAAACCCCATTGACGTCTATGGGACGCGAACGTTCGAATTCAAAAGTGCTCATTTTAAAGCCTAATATGCAAGTTATTGTCATAAAACGTCTTTGAGAACCCGGGTCTTGCCCCAGGGAACATGTATCAATGGAAAAAAAAGTTTTAAAAATTTTTGTTTTTTCAGGAGCAGTGATTTTAATGATGCTTAACCACTTCCATACCGGGCCTATTTTGTCACTTCTCTCCTACATGCATAAATCATAATTTTTTTGTTAGAAAATTACTCAGAACCCCCAAACACTATATATATATGTTTTTTTAGCAGACACCCTAGGGAATAAAATGCCGGCCATTGCAACTTTTTATCTCGCACAGTATTTGCGCAATAATTTTTCAAACGCCTTTTTTGGGGGAAAAAATGGTTTTGTGAATTAAAAAATAACAAAACAGTAAAGTTAGCCCAATTTTTTTGTATAATGTGAAAGATGAAGTTACGCCGAGTAAATAGATACCCAACATGTCACGCTTTAAAATTGCACACACTCATGGAATGGCGCCAAATGTCAGTACTTAAGAGCTACCGGAGATAGGGGCATTTAAAAAAAATGTTTTTATTATTTTATTTTTTATTTTACTCAATTTTATTTTTACACTTATTTTGACATTTTTTTTTTGATCACTTTTATTCCTATTACAAGGAATGTAAACATCCCTTGTAATAGGAATGGTTCGTGACAGGTACTCTTTATGGAGAGATGCGGGGTCAATAAGACCCCACATCTCTCCTCCAGGCTGGAAAGCATTAGATCGTGAAAAAAAATTCACCGATCTAATGCTTTCAGCCGCGATTGCAGCTGTGTTTACATTCCAGGACCCGGGCGTGACGTCATAACATCGTGCCCGGGCCTCTGACGATCATAGAGATGACTCCCAGTCTACTCTATGGTTTCCATAGGACGCCGGCGGATCGTTTCTCCGGGTCTCCGATGGCAAAGGAGAGCCTGGAGAAGCACCGGATGGCGGTGGGAGGGGGGGCGTCCCCTCCCACCGCCTATAAGAACGATCAAGCGGCGGAACCGCCGCTATGATCGTTCTTATGGTGCAGGGATTCGTCGGCTAAAGAGATGGATATCTGAATGATGCCTGTGGCTGCAGGCATCTTTCAGATATCCCCACTGAAAGTCCAGGATGTCATATGACGTCCTTGGGCTGGAAGTGGTTAAATAAAAAAAAAAAAAAAATGAAAAATTCCTTTAAATATTGTAACTGCTGGGTGTCTATAGTATGCCTGTGAAAACGTCTTTGAGAACCCGGGTCTTGCTCCAGGGAACATGTATCAATGGAAAAAAAGTTTTAAAAACGGTTGTTTTTTTCAGGACTCCTTACTGTGTGTAAGAAGCTGTGTGTAAACATGCATTTTTTGCTGTGAAAATGACAATGGTCCCAAAAATGTGTCAAAATTGTTCGAAGTGTCCGCCATAATGTCGCAGTCATAATGTAGCTGCCTAAAGGTCCGGGTCTTAAGTGGTTAAACACCATAGACTGCAGTATGGTGATCACTACAAATATCATGAGGAGCCATTGGAGAACAGGGAGAAAAGGCAGGTGGACACATGAATGTAGTAGTGTATTTAGGTTTTGTGCTGCCCTAGGCCTGACTAAACTCGTGCAACCTCCAATTTAAATATGACCCACCCCTTCCTGTCAAGGCCACACCCCTTCCTGTTTAAGACCTTTTTTTCCAGTGGAAACACTAGTTCTGAGGGCCTTGGGAGGGGGGGGAGAGTTTCCATTAATTTGCAGAGATTTCCTCTCACTTCCTGTTTGGCTATGGGGCAGGAAATAAAGAGAAATGAACGGATGGCTAAAAAAAATATAACCATCCCTTACTTATGGAAAAAAAAGTGTTGCCTATAGTTCTACTTTGAGCACAAATTTCTGCAAAATCTATGGAGGACTAAGAGGATATAACCATGCCAGTGGTGCAGCAGAAAACAAAGCACTGTGATGAAGGTACTGTATGTGGTCCAGGCGGTGAGCAAAAGAAGGATTGAAGGCAGGAACAAATAAATACATCCGTTTATTTTTCTCAGCAGTAATCAACAGAAATAAAATTAAAGAGGAGTTCCACCCAAATTTGGAACTTCCTCTCAATCCACTCCTCTCCCCCTTACATGCCACATTTGGCATGTAATTTTTTTGGGGGGGGAGTGGGGGCTTCAGCACGAGTGGGACTTCCTGTCCCACTTCCTCCTTCCTGTAGGCGACTAAGCTTAGTCGCCTTCAGGAAGTGGCTGCTGTAGGCGATCGCCTAGGACACGTCACAGGTCCTAGGCGATCTCCTGGCCAATTACACGGCGCGGCGCCGGGCCGCGCCGCTCGCGCATGCGCAGTGCCGCGCCGCTCGCGCTCGCGCATGCGCAGTGGGTGCCCGGCCGTGAAGCCGAAAGCTGTCACGGCCGGGTGCCCACACTGAAGATGAAGACGCCGGCCGGGGAGGGGGGGAGAGGAGCGGAGCCCCGGCCGGCGCGTCGCTGGAGCGCTGGAGCAGGTAAGTGCCTGTTTATTAAAAGCCAGCAGCAACACTTTTTGTTGCTGCTGACTTTTAATAAACATACAAATGGCTGGAACTCCCCTTTAAGATTCTTTAATATGTACAACTGACACAAGCAAAGGAGGCAGGAGAGTCCTACTACCTACCTGACAGGTATATGTGACCATGTCAGTGACCCTTGTGTCTGCACCATACCTATCAAACCGGCAGCAGTGCGGCCGCTTTATGGGGGCACCAGAACGATTTGTCTTGTGGTCCTGTCCACCTCATAAGACTAGGCCACAGCCGTCCCAAGCCAGTGGGGACTCTTTTCATGCTGCCCCCCTGCAAAGTGCTGCCCTAGGCCTGGGGCTTGTTGGCCTAGGCCAAGATACAGCGTTGCATGAATGGGTATTTTTGGCCATGCCTAGACTAGATTTAACCGTGTTTTCCTGGAGTGTCTTGTACATTCACAGAAAAGCATCAGGTTCACTTTAATCCCCTCTTACTAGCAGCACATTCTCAGTTCTCCTAAACTTCCTTACTGATTCATTCCACCACTGGCTGTGTGAAGAAGAAGCCCTGAGCTAGCTCTATGTTGCTCCAGTTGCAGCATGCATTTTACTAAGGACTCTCCAAACCCCAATGGGACTCCAATGGGCCGATCCGAAAGTACCAACTCTGTCATGTTGATTGAGTTAGGCCTCGTACACACGACCGAGAACTCGACAGAATCCATCAAGAAACTTGGTGGGGAAGCTTTTTTGCCGAGGAAAACGGTTGTGTGTACGTTTTTCATCGAGGAAACTGTCAAGGAACTCGACGAGAAAAAAGGAGAACAAGTTCTCTTTTTCCTCGACGGGAGTCTCAATTTCCTCGTCGTGTTCCTCGTCGGGCTGGTTTTCGACGAGTGTGTGTATGCTAAGAAACCCGCGCACCTTCGGTAAAATTAGCGTTTGCAATGGAGATAACACATTTGTCACGCTGTAACAGACTGAAAAGTGCAAATTGTCTCTTACCAAACTTTTACTTAACACGCAGTAACATGAGATTAGCAAAAGCAGCCCCAAGGCTGGCGCCAGTGGAATCGAACTTCCCCTGCCATTGTATGTGTTGTACGTCACCGCGTTTGAGAACGAGGAGATTTTGTCTTGAGCGTGTGTACGCAAAGCAAGCTTGTCGAGTTCCTCGACAAGCCTAACAAGGAACTCGTCGAGGAAAACGATGTGTCTCGCCCGACGAGTTCCTCGGTCGTGTGTACGAGGCCTCACATGTTCCTCCATACCTAGAAGTCCTGGGTAATTTCTTTGCTTCTGATGTCTCAATAGAGAGGTGGGGAGTGAAGTAAAAAGTGAGTACTACCTGTACTACTAGGGAGGGAGGCATTGAAGAGTATTCGATTAAATAACAGTATACATTTACACCTGCACACAACCCTAATAATAGGTGTACACCAGTTTTTTTGTTATTGTTTTTGTTGCAGACCAGCCCTTTAGAGCACCTCAGGGATTTTCTTGGTAAATACTGGCGAAAAGCACAGCCATGTTCAACACCTCCCATAACTATCACTTAAACACATTTCAGCATGGCACATGTCGGCATTACCAAATCACATTTTGTAAATTAATATTTACTCTTTCTTGCCATGTATACAAACCTGTTTCTGTTTCCCAACGCCTAGGCCAGGCATGTCCAAAGTCCGGCCCGGGGGCCAATTGCGGCCCCCTGGTGATTTAATATGGCCCTCCTGGGGATTTGGATATATATAGCCATTGCAGCCTCACATGTGCCCTGTGCCCTGGGGGGCACAATAGATATATACCCTATTTATCAGCGCTGCCTCAGAGGGGACAGGACGTGCGCCGTCAGATTACATAAAGAGAATCTCCTGTTTACTCGGCGGCGTCTGTAATAGGAAGTCCCGTTTCCTGGGATGCCATTGGATGACTGTTCTGTTTATCATAGGAGGCGGGACTTTGTATTAAAGAGGCCAGGAGTAAACAAGAAATTCTGCTGTTTGTAATCTGACGTCCCTCCCCCTCCCTGTCCCCTCCGAGGCTGCAGATGGGCATCGATCAGGCTGCACTGATAGCAATGTTAAGGCTGCATTCATGGCACATGTGAGGCTGCATTGATTGCAATGGTAAGGCTGCATTGATTGCAATGGTAAGGCTGCATTCATGGCAATGATGAGGCTGCATTCATGGCAATGGTGAGGCTGCATTCATGGCAATGGTAAGCCTGTGCGTGTTATACGCTGATAAATACGGTATATACAAATAACACGCCCAAGCTCAACCTCAGTCATGAGCAGCGCTCTGGGATTCGTTGGGGCCACAAAAGAGATATATACAGTATATCCAAATAACATGCCTGAGCTCATCTCTTCACCACACACAGCTACAAAGGCAAGATAATTATTGTCGGGCAGTGTATTAGTGCTCGGGCAAACACACTTAGATCAAATTTTAATGGTTCAAAGAATGTCAGGCAAAATGGTCGGCCCTCGAGCAAGTTCACTTCATCAAATGTGGCCCTCTTTGAAAAAAGTTTGGACACCCCTGGCCTAGGCAGACAAGATCACGCAATCTCTGAGCTAGCCCACTGTTAACACAGAGATAGGTGCAACAACCATTCTCATATGGATGCATCTCATAAAATGCAATGAATCAGTAATTCAATTAAAAAAGTGAAACTCATATATTTTTTATAGATGTGTTACACGCAGAGTGATATATTTCAAGCATTTATTTTAATTTTGTTGATTACAGCTTATAGCTAGTGAAAACCCAAAATTCAGTGTCTCTGAAAATTTGAATATTACATAAGACAAATAAAAAAAAAGGATTAATACAGAAATGTTGGCTTAAAGAAAAGTATATTCATGTACAGTATAGAATGCACTCAATACTTGGTCAGGGCTGCTTTTGCATGAATTACTGCATCAATGTGGCGTGGTATGGAGAGAATCAGCCTGTGGCACTGCTGAGGTGTTATGGAAGCCCAGGTTGCTTTGATAGTGGCTTTCCGCTCATCTGCATTGTTAGTTCTGGTGTCTCTCATCTTCCTCTTTACAATACCCCACAGATTCTCTATGGGGTTTAGGTCAGGCGAGTTTGCTGACCACTCAAGCACAGTGATACCATAATCATTAAACCAGGTATTGGTACTTTTGGCAGTATGGACAGGTTCCAAGTCCTGCTGGAAAATGAAATCAGCATCTCCATAAAGCTGGTCAGCAGAGGGAATCATGAAGTGCTCTAGAATTTCCTCATAGATGGCTGCGCTGACTTTGGACTTGATAAAACACAGTGTACCGAACACCAGCAGATGACATGGCTCCCCAAATCTCATGGCCTGTCGAAAATTTTGCATTTCATTTGGAAATGAAGGTCCCAGAGTCAGGAGGAAGAGTGGAGGGGCACAGTTCCCAAGTTGCATGAGGTCCAGTGTGAAGTTTCCACAGTCAATGATGATTTGGGGAGCCATGTCATCTGCTGGTTCTCATGATCACTTAGTGCCCCTGTTCCTCATTCAAGCACCCGGGTGTTGGCTGTTGCTTTTCCTCCCTGTCTGTGTTCACCTATTGACTGATTGATCTGGTCAGTCACCTGATATAAGCAAACTGAACACTCTATCCCTCACTTGTGATATAGATAGAGACCTGCATTGTTCTGATCAAGCCTTCCATTTGCCTGCACTACTTTGCTGTTAGATCTCCCTGTGTATGACCCGGATCGGATATCGGACCATCCCAGAACTCCACCTGCCTTATTACCTGGACCGTTTTAGAACCACGCTATCTGCTAAACTGCAAGTAATATGTTTGCTCTGTTCACGTCTACCTGGGTGGGCTTGGCCAGATTCTATAGCATTGTGTTTAAGTCCTGGGGGCAACCAAGTACCGGTAGGCCTGCTTGTCTTAAGGGAAAGGGTGCTGCTATAGGTGAAATGCATCGTAACCAGCTATAGTGTCTGACCACCTGTGTTGGGGTAGACGTGACATTTGTGACACTGGTGTTGGTCCACTGTGTTTTATGAAGTCCACAATCAGCACAGCCCTCTACCAGGAAATTCTAGAGCACTTCATGCTTCCCTTTGCTGACCAGCTATATGGAGATGCTGATTTAATTTTCCAGCAGGACCCGGCACCTGTCCACACTGTCAAGAGTACCAATACCTGGTTTAATGATCATGGTATCACTGTGCTTGATTGGCCAGCAAACTCGCCTGACCTAAACCCCATAGGGAATCTGTGGGGTATTGTCAAGAGCAAGATGAGAGACACCAGACCCAACAATGTAGACAAGCTGAAGGCCGCTATCAAAGCAACTTGGGCTTCCATAACACCTCAGCAGTTCCACAGGCTGTTTGCCTCCATGCCACGCCCCATTGATGCAGTAATTAATGCGAAAGGAGCCCCGACCAAGTATTGCGTGCATTCTATACTGTAGAAAAAAGAAATGTTCCTGGACTGCCGCACTCTGATAGGCGATTTATTGAAACAAAATGAACAAAGGATAAAATCCAAAGCTGTATAACATCCAACAATTCATGCAACACTGCAATCAATGGTAGAAAGTGGACACAGGAGACAAAAAAGCCAACATGTTTCACATCATGGATAGATGCTTAGTCATTCTATACTGTACATCAGTGGTCTCAAAGTACCGGCCCGCGGGCCATTTGCGGCCCGCGGACCAGTTATAAATGGCCCTCAGACAGGGTGGAAGTGAGGGGAGCAAAAAAAAAAAAAAAAAAAAAAATTTTTTTTTTTTTGAGCTGGTGCCATCTGGTGGTGAGCCGTTGGTATTACAAGTTATTACCACCAGATATGAGCTGGCGCCATCTGGTGGTGGCCGTTGGTATTACAAGTTAAGCATTACAAGTTAAACAGCAATTCTAATGTCATTTTACACTATTTTCACTGCCATATTCTTCCCTCTAATTAGAACCCCCAAACATTATATATATTTTTTATCCTAACACCCTAGAGAATAAAATAGCGATCATTGCAATACTTTCTGTTACGCCGTATTTGCGCAGCGGTCTTACAAGCGCACTTTTTTGGGAAAAAAAATACACTTTTTTTAATTAAAAAATAAGACAACAGTAAAGTTATCCCCATTTTTTTTAATATTATGAAAGATAATGTTACGCCGAGTAAATTCATACCCAACATGTCACGCTTCAAAATTGTGTCCGCTTGTGGAATGCCGACAAACTTTTTTACCCTTTAAAATCTTCATAGGCGATGTTTAAAAAAATCTACATGTTGCATGTTTTAAGTTACAGAGGAGCTAGAATTATTGCTCTCACTCTACCAATCGCGGCGATACCTCACATGTGTGGTTTGAACACCGTTTACATATGCGGGCGCTGCTCACGTATGTGTTCGCTTCTGCGCGCAAGCTCGTCGGGACGGGGTGCGTTTTCTGGCTCCTAACTTTTTTAGCTGGCTCCTAGATTCCAAGCAAATTTGTCAAACCCTGACTTACACCAGTGCTGGTGGTAATAATGCGCTCGCTGACACCAGTGCTGGGGGTTAATAATGTGTTCGCTGACACCAGTACGGTTGTTTTTGAAGTTTGAAAGTTTGCATGCGGCCCCCCATGGCATATGAAAACTTGTCTTGTGGCCCTCAGGTAATTTGAGTTTGAGACCCCTGCTGTACATGGACATGTACAGGCAGTGTGTGTGTTATGTTTAATCCTTATATAATGTATTATTCTCCCTAATGGAACTACGTGGTTATGATGTAATTTCCTGTCTCTGTGTTCTTGTTGTTTTCCAACAAAGCAAGAAGGGCTCAGCCATGTGTCCAGCACCATCTTGATTGGTAAGAATCATATCTGCAGCAGCTTTTCAACACTGCCTACCAGGAGCATTGTCATTGTTATACAATACTAGTGAGATAAGAGGCTCAGCAAGGTACAACCACTGTGCTGCACCGCCAAGTAGGAAGCTGAACCTGCAAATGTAATGGGCAATATGCCAGGGGTCAAGTCCTGGGAAAAAAAGTGTGGGAACTCCCACCCAAGATCCACTCCCCCACAAAAAAAAAAAAAAATGATACGCTCATATGCATAATTACTAAACCGCATGTTTTTTTTTTTTTTCGATCCACTGTACCTTAGTAATCCTTTATGTTACTGGCCGCTTCCTGTATATGGATTCATCAGGTAGTGTCCGCACACTACCTGATGAATCCATATACAGGAAGCGGCCAGTAACATAAAGGATTACTAAGGTACAGTGGATCGAAAAAAAAAAAAAAACATCACTTCCTCGATGCCGCAATGTCTCCTGGGAGCTTATGTCATTGTTCCCAGGAGACATTGCGGAGGTCTGCCGCGAGTTATCGCGGGACTTAGAACTTTAAGTTAACTTTAAATGATAACTCGTGGCAGACCTCCGCAATGTCTCCTGGGAACAATGACAAAAGCTCCCAGGAGACATTGCGGCATCGAGGAAGTGACGGAACCCCCGCACACTACCCGATGAATCCATATACAGGAAGCGGCCAGTAACATAAAGGATTACTAAGGTTCGCCTGCCCCTGACAGTGACTCAAGCTGGACATCGCCGCTTAGTGAAGGATTGGCTCCTGGCAGCTTGGCTGCTCTAGTCCTGCAAAGGGAACTGCGTTCCTGCTGTGAAAAAAGTGCAGGGACTCCATTCCCACACGTTCCCGCAGGACTTGAGCCCTGGCAATATGGCTGCCCTTATGTGCATATACAAGCAATTTGCAGACAAGTGTTCTTAAAATGGATATCCAGCTTCTGCCCTCCAGTGTGGTCCCCAAACCTATAGTGCTGTTCTGGCACTCCTGGGTCACCACTTCCAGGGGGCATTTGGCATTGCAGGCAGTCTGCCTTCTCAGCCCTCAACAAGAGCAGGTACCACCACTCAATTAAGGAGGCACTGGGCCCCTTTCAATCCTCCACACCAGGCAACATTTTCCTGACCCCCACCTTACCCAGTACACACTTAATTTGGTTTCTTTCCCACAAGGAAGATCCCCCAGAACCCCCATCATACTAGCAGGGATAACATATAGCCAGCCATCCTAGTCAAAAAGCCAGTATGATAGGACAACACCCCTACTGGACACTAATAAGAACATACTACACTTGATCTTAGCCAAAAGGCCAAGGTACTTGCTACCCCCTCCCCCCCCAAAAAAAAAATATATGGTTAAATATAGTTTACAAATGTCTTAAAGGTGGGAGGAAGGGCCTGGAGTAAACAGTTCAACAAAAGGAAAGTGGAGTTCCGCTTTAATATTGCCTGCAACCGCGAAACCTTTACGGTTCATCTGTATCTCTCTCCATATCTAAAGAAGACTGCAGCTCCCCTCTAAATAACTGATTCAGGGCATGCTGGAACTTTTAGTATCACAATGACTGGTGAGTCTATGCTATCATGTCTCATTTAATTCAACCCGTTAAAGCAATTATTTAATCAATAGCTGGAGCGCAGCCCCCATCCATAATGCAGTGCGGCCCTTTTAGCGCACAACATAAATATATTCTACAGCCATAAGCTCATACAGCACCGGCGACGTCACAAAGCCGAGGAAATTGGATTGACACCAGTCTGAGCAGTCTGCAGAAAGCATGCTGACCATTTCTGAGCGCAAGACTGCAACACCCACAATGCACTGCAAATGACCGTCAACAGACTGCTGAGCTAAAACCGAATACTGAGACATTTCTGAAAATACGGAAAACTCATGCAATTACTTTTTTTGTAATAAAACACACACTAGCAGTTGCTTTTCATTTATTTTTTTCTCAACACACCCTGCAGTATTTCTGCTGATTTTACTGTACATCACAGGATCCTTGCTCTTCACAATGAATAAGAGGGATAGGCTACCGCTACCCATTATTCATTGCAAGCACGTGAGGGGGGGAGGGAGTTATGTACACATTACCGCAAGCACTGTGACACGAGGAAAATATGAAAACGGATGTCACCAAAATGCTTTGCAAGCCCAGAAATAAGAACTACAAGGCCCATAATGCACAGCGGCATCACTGCCAGGCATGGGTCATGATGCAGGGGTTGCCTAGAAACAGATACAGAATCAAAAGATGTACCATATTGATGGAACTGATACAAGTAATGGTGGAATCTTGGCTTGTATATCAAAGACAAGGGAAGAAATGTGTGTTACTTAAAACTACTAGGGAGGTGTTTTCCTTTATTATCCACTTGAGACCCGCGCTATTGACAAAAGATGTCAACAGCGCGGCTCTCAGGTGCCAACTGGACGTCTTTGGGCGTCATTTAAAGTGCATTACCCGCGCGCGCCTCTGGGGGGCGCGCAGCGGGTAAACACTGTCCCGGCGCATCGCTGGGAAGCCGATGCGTGTAGCTGGCGGCCGCGATGTCCGCCGGGTACACGCGATCGTCGGTAACACAGCAGGGACGTGGAGCTCTGTGTGTAAACACAGAGCTCCATGTGCTGTCAGAGGAGAGGAGACCGATCTGTGTCCCTTGTACATAGGGACACAGCATCGGTCACCTCCCCCAGTCACCCCCCTCCCCCCACACAGTTAGAACACACCCAGGATACACATTTAACCCCTTCCTCACCCCCTAGTGTTAACCCCTTCCCTGCCAGTCACATTTATACAGTAATTAGTGCATTTTTATAGCACTGATCGCTGTATAAATGTAAATGGTCCCAAATTTGTGTCAAAAGTGTCCGATACGTCCACCGCAATATCCCAGTCCCAAGAAAAATCGCAGATCGCCGCCATTACTAGTAAAACAAAAAATAATAAAAAAAATCATAATTCTGTTCCCCATTTTGTAGGCGCTATAACTTTTGCGCAAACCAGTCGCTTATTGCGTTTTTTTTTTTACAAAAATACGTCAAAAAATACGTATCGGCCTTAACTGAGAAAAAAAAAAAAAAATTGGGATATTTATTATAGCAACAAGTAAAAAAAATATATATTTTTTTTAAATTGTCGCTCTTTTTTGTTTATAGCGCAAAAAATAAAAACCGCAGAGGTGATCAAATACCACCAAAATAAAGCTCTATTTGTGGGGGAAAAAGGACGTCAATTTTGTTTGGGAGCCACGTCGCACGACCGCGCAAATGTCAGTTAAAGCGACGCAGTGCCGGAAGCTGAAATTTCGCCTGGGAACGAAGGGGGTTTATGTGCCCAGTAAGCAAGTGGTTAAAGCGGTGGTTCACCCTCAGTGACACGATTTTACCATCGAGACAGGCATTGTAGCGCGAGCTACAGTATGCCTGTCGCGATTTTTTTACCCCCGTACTCACTGTGTACTCGTACATTATAGATTTCGGCTCCCGCGGGGAATGGGCGTGCCTATGGAGAGGGAGGATGATTGACGGCCGGCCCTGGCACGTCACTCTCCCCGAAGACAGCCGGAGTAGGTCTCGGCTCTTCACGGCGCCTGCGCACAGGCTATGCGCAGGCGCCGTGAAGAGCCAAGCCTATTTCGGCTATTTCCGGAGAAGCGTGACGCGCCAGAGCCGGCCGTCAATCATCCTCCGTCTCCATAGGCACGCCCATTCCCCGAGGGGAGTCGGTATCTTCGATGTACGAGTACACGGTGAGTACGGGGATAAAAAAATCGGGACAGGCATACTGTAGCTCGCGCTACAATGCCTAATTTTATGGTAGAAGAAATTTTTTTTTTATTTTTTGGGTTTATAGGGTGAACCCCCGCTTTAAACTGCTATAGGGAAACAAGGGCAGTATTCTTATTGGCGCTCACCCCTTCCGTTCTCTTACAAAAAGTCCACTGCCATATGTGCAACTGTAATCAAAGGTTATATCGAGTTATAGTGGGGGGAGAAATTTGGAGTAGGAGGGGTTAAAGCCGGGATAATTAGGAAGAACTGTGTAATATGAAGCAATAGAAGGAGTTATGGGGAGTTTAAGACCCCTTTCACACTGGGGCGTTTTTCCGGCGCTTTAGCGCTAAAAAAAGCACGTGAAAGAAGCTTCATCTGCATCTCCCAATGTGAAAGCCTGAGTGCTTTAAAATCCTTTTCACACTGGCAGAGCCTTAAAAAAACGCTGGTAAAGCGCCGCTAAAACTAGCGGCGCTTTAACAGCATTTTTCAAGCGCTAGCAGGGCGCTTTTAACCCCCTGCTAGTGGCCGAATAAAGTGTTAAAAGCGCCCACAAAGCACTGCTGCCAAGGTGCTTTGCAGGCGCTTCTCATTGATTTCAAAGAAGACTTTTTTGGACGCCCTGCCAGCGCAGCGCCTCAGTGTGAAAGCACTAGGGTTTTCACATTGGGATTGCAGATGAGGCTTCTTTCAGGCGTTTTACAGGTGCTTTATTTAAAGCTAAAGCACCTCCTGAAAAACGCACCAGTGTGAAAGGGGTCTTATGCCGCATACACACGACCGTTTTTCAGGTTGTAAAAAATTACGTTTTTTTTTTTATGTCATTAAAAACGATTGTGTGTGGGCTCCAGAGCATTTTTCACGATGTAAAAAATGGGCATTAAAAAATGTTCATGTCGTTTTTAACTTTCTCGTTTTTAACGTGAAAAAAAACGTGCATGCTCAGAAGCAAGTTATGAGACGGGAGCGCTCCTTCTGGTAAAACTAGCGTTCGTAATGGAGTAAGCACATTCATCACGCTGTAACAGACTAAAAAAGCACAAATCGTCTTTTACTAACACGAAATCAGCAAAAGCAGCCCCAAGGGTGGCGTCATCCGCATGGAACTTCCCCTTTATAGTGCCGTCGTACGTGTTGTACGTCACCGCGCTTTGCTAGAGCATTTTTTTTTCACAATCGTGTGTAGGCAAGGCCGGTTTAACAATCTGGTTGAAAAAAACGTCGTTTTTTCTAGACCATTAAAATTTTTATTTTTTACATCCCGAAAAACGGCCGTGTGTACGCAGCATTACACCTTGCTTATCTAGCACCTGAGGCTCAGAAGTGCATAGTGCACAGGCCACTACATAAAATACAACCAAATATGTCAGTACAAATATCGCCCCCATAGTACAGATCTCAGCCTATCTCCTCAGTACAGACCCCCTTGGTAAAGACTCCCCCATACAGAGAGCCCCCAATACAGGCATCCTCCAGTACTGTCCCTCCCAGGGCCGATCCTAGGCAGGTGCACGGGGTACTCCGCACCCAGGCGCCGCAGAGGTGGGGGTGCCGAAGCTCCAAAGTGCTCCCCTCCCTCCTCCTTGTCTGTGTCCAGAGGCGGAGCGCATGTTCCCCATCCCGCTTGCTCTCTCCGCTGGCAACTGACAAGAGCGCATACTCGGAATTTGGGCTGGGCACCACAGCGGAGTCTAGTACCGGAACACGTTCCGGTACTAGGCTCCACTAATTAATTCTGTCCAGTCTCCTGTCTGCCCCACCCCCTCTGCGTGTGTCGGCTCTTCTCCCATAGGTGGTGTGATAAGAGGCTTCTGGGTTGGCCGGAGCTGCTGCCAATCATCCCGTACACTCCCAGAAATGCTCTCCGAGTGCCACCCTCCAAGTGACCAAAGATGCCACATATGCCCCGCCCCCCCTGTAATGTACTTCTGCTCCCAGGGCTCCCAAGCTACAGGGATCTATTGGACAAGTACTGATCTATGGGGACACCTGATGTGGGGGGCTCTGATGGGGGACACCTGCTGTGGGGGTGCTCTGATGGGGGACACCTGCTGTGGGGGTGCTCTGATGGGGGACACCTGCTGGGGGGGTGCTCTGATGGGGTACACCTGCTGGGGGGGGACTCTGATGGGGGGACACTAATGAAGACTTCTTGGGGGAGCATCTCTGTTTGAATCGTAGCCATAGAAACATTTGTAAAGGGGAGGAGTTCGTAAGATGACCACGCCCATGTGGGGCGCCAGAAATATTTCTGCACCCAGGCATCTGTGACCCTGGGATCGGCCCTGGTCCCTCCCCTTATATAGACCCCGCAGTACAGACACCCCAAAGTACAGACATGCCCAGCACAGACACCCCTTGGAACAAACCCCCTTAATACCGACACTCCCTCCCAGTATAGACCCCCCCAGTGCAGACAATTCTATGTAAAGATACTCCCTAGTACAGACCACCTCAGAACAGACCCCCCTCCCTCTGAACAGACCCTCCTTCAGTGCAGACCTCCCTACCAGAGGCAGCGGGATATTAGAGTACGGGGAAGTCCTCCTCTTGGCTGCTTCATGTGACCGGAGCCAAGGAGGAGCCTCCCCTTGGCTCTGGTCTGTCTATACCCGATCTGTATGTCGAGTCATGTTTTTTTTTAATTTCGATGCATTCCACTAAATAAATAATTAAAAAATGAATTTGGGTAGCCAGCCGCCACCCCCGGACTGCCAGTACCCAGTGTGTGCTGCAATCCCCTAAGTACGCCAATAGAGCAAAGGGGATTATAGGCAGTATAATATGTAGACCATTATAAGCATGACAATACAAAAAAGCATGATTCGGTAAGTAAGAATTTTTGGGTTAACCACACAGTAATCAACAAGAGCCAACATGTTTTGGGGGCTCAAAACTTTCCCTTCGTAAGGGCAAGTGGTAAACGATTGGCTGACTTTTTAACATTATTTTGTCTAAATAAAAACGACTATTTATGTTTCGAGGAAAAAGATTTAACCTCCATGTACGGAAAGGTTTCTTCACAGTAAAGCCTCATACACACGATTGGACTTCCATCGGACAAATCTGTGGTTTTTTGTCCGAGGGGGCGTTGGCCGTGAACTTGTTCTGCATACAGACGGCAGAACTGTTTTCAGCCAACATTCACGAAACTACGTGGTTTTTCTGCTCTTTAGCGCCACCCTTTGGGCAACTTCTGCTAATGTTGTCTTATGGTTAGCATTGGTTTGGAGCATGCGTGTTTGTACTTTAGATTTTAGTCCAACGGATTTGTGTACACGCGATCAGATAATCAGACGGAACACATTTGTTGTCGGACAATTTGAGAGCATGCACAGCCCAACATTTGTTGTCGGAAATTCCGACTTGGCATACATTTAACCCACTGGCAGTACTGACCATCGTCTTTCTTATGTTCAACATCTCAGAAGATAGATATCATCTTGTTCTAGTTTTGATGGACCACTTTACCAAGTTTGCAGTGGCAGTTACTGACCAGACCGCCACTTCTGCCTTTCTTATGAATGTCTGCAGAAGATGAATTAAGACCAAGGACCCCATGTTTAAAGTGAGTTCTTCCAAGAATTGTGCCCTCACTAGGCATTGAGAAGTCACATACTACCCTGTACCACCCACAAAGTAATGTGAGAGGTTCAGCCACACCCTGATACACCCGCCAGGGATGGACTGGCCATAGGGACTACAGGAAGTTTCCCGGTGGGCCGATGGCTCAGTGGGCAGTTTTTTAAAACGGAGACTCTCTTAGACCCCCCTGTCTCTTAGTCCCCCCCTCTGTCTCTCAGTCCCCCCCCCTCTGTCTCTCAGTCCCCGTGTCTCTCAGTCCACCCCTCTTTTAGCCCCCTCCTCTGTCTCTCAGCCCCCTCTGTCTCTCAGACCCCCCCCCCTCTGTCTCTCAGCTCCCCCCCTCTGTCTCTCAGCTCCCCCCCCCTCTGTCTCTTAGCTCCCTCTTCTGTCTCATTCACTCCCTGACTCTTAGGCTGCTTTCACACTGGGGTGGGCATTGACGGTAAAACACTGTTAGTTTTAGCAGCACTTTAACGTCGTTTTAGCTGCACTATTCGGCGTCTAGCAGGCGCTTTTAACCCCCACTAGCAGCCGAATTCAAGGTTAAATGCGCCCATGTAGCGCTGCTGCCGAAAGTGCTTTGCAGGCGCTTCAGCTGCGGTGGCCATTAATTTCAATGGGCAGGAGCCGTTTGTACATTGCTCCTCCACCGCCCCCAAAGACGCTGCTTGGAGGACTTTTAACGCCCAGGAAGCGCCCCAGTGTGAAAGCACTCAAGCTTTCACACTGGGACTGCAGCGGAGGCATTTTTCAGTCAGTTTACAGGCGCAATTTTTAGCCCAAAAGCGCCTAAAAACCGCTTCAGTGTGAAAGGGGTCCTACACTCACTCCCTCTCTTTTACACTCACTCTCTTTTTCTTACACTCACTTCCCTCAACCCTCCCTCTCTCTCGCTCTCATTCCCCTCTCTCTCACCCTCTCATGATATACAATAATGGATGTAGGGCCCTTTTGGTGGGCGTGATTTTTCGGGGGGGGGCAGAATTTTATTGAATTAAAGTGGGCCGGTCTGGATGAAGTCCAGGGCCAAATTTTTGTCCCAGGCCAGCCCTGACACCTGCTGAGAGTCCTAGCTCATGGAAAATAAAGGAAATGGACCTATTAATTGGCTGGCGGTTGGTAATACAACCATGTGGTGCATTCCACGATGAGGTACCTTGGTATTTTTGTCTGCACTCTAGAGAGGCCCAAAGACTTTTGAGCCACAGTCCCCACAGAAGAACTAAAACACGCTCCGACTTCTTGGATTTGAAAATGGAAACAACGTCTGAAGTCCAACAGTTTGTTAATGACTGGTCATGGGTGGAGCGAGGGGAGTCAGAATTATCAAATATTAACATACAGCCTGGAGACTAGCCTGACGCAAAGATGTACACGAGAAAGGAAAAGTGCAAACACCATTGGAGGACCTCTCTGGAGTTGTCTTATAACAGCCTTTTCCAAATATGACTGTCTATGATATCCAGAGAGAAGGTACTCGAGAAAAACAGGGCCCCTATACCATAAGCTCTTCAAGCATGTCGAGAACCACAGAGGGGCCTATGCAGGGCCGGACTTACCATTGGGCTTGACTGGGCTCAAGCCCATGGGCCCTGCCCAATAAGGGGCCCCTTACGTTTACGTTTTTTCAATAATATGCCAGTCATTTAAAGTGGTTGTAATGTAAACCCTCGGAACAACATTGTCTTAAAAAATAGCCCATAACACAGGCAGCTGATCATTTGCATGACGTCACCGCGCTTGCGCACATTAGCCCCTCTAAACTGGCATTTAAAGCTTGCCAGAATGCAGTCTGTGAGAACTTCTCCTCTGTCCGGCACAGAGGAGAAGTCTTGCAGTGTTTAGCTCCCTCCACTCTTCCTGATACTCCCCCATGTGACTAAAGAAGACGTCACAAAAGGGGAGTGAAATAAAAAAGCAGCCACAGACACAGCAATGAATAGCTACGGCGCATGCGCGAGATTACCAACAGGGACACAGTAAGCGACGTCATAATTGGAATCACATAACAGCAGTACGAATGGCGATTGAGATACCCGGAAATACAGAGAACGAAACCATCCTAAAAAAGGTATTTGCAGGCCTCGTTTTTGGGGGATATATATATATATGTATTGCATTGCGATGAGCTTTTATAACTTAATAATTGAAAAATCGGCGTTATGCAATGTTTTTTCACCTTAATGTATAGATTGCATTAAGGTGAATTTTTTTTTTCATTTACAACTCCTTTAAGGTAAAAAAAATACCTTGCAGTGACCACCCCCCTAGTCCCCCATTTTACTTACCTGAGCCCCGAAATTACCTCAGCGGGGGATACGCCGTCCATTTCTCCACATGGTCTCAGGCTCTTGATTGGCTAGATTGATAGCAGCGCAGCCATTGGCTCCCGCTGCTGTCAATCAAAACCTATGATGCGGGAGCCGGGGGGTGGGCCCGAGTCATACATTCGGCGGCTATGGACACGAATGAATGACTCGGGAGCGTGCCCACAAGGTAACCCCCCGGGAGATCGCTTTTCCTAGGGGGGGTTATCTGATGCAGGGAGGAGCCGCCAAGGGAACCCAGAAGTCGGTGTTCGGGGGCCACTCTGTGCAAAAATGAGCTGCACAGTGGAGGAAAGTATGATATGTTTGTTATAAAAAAAAACGATCCTTTACAATCACTTTAAGTCTTACTCTTCGGGGCTCCGGCTACTGGGTGGGGAGCGGAGGAAGATTACTCCACCAAGGAAGGCAAGGAGATAGGCAGGCGACTGGCGGGGACTTGAGCCAAGGCAGAAGAACATACGAGCGGAGCTAAATGGGCATGCACCCGAAACTGAAGAAATATTCCCTCCGCTCGGACCAGCACATGATCATCAAAAAGGGGCACAGATAATGGAAAAAAATACACCCCCTAGTATGAGCAGTGGAGCGGGTGGTGTTTTTATTCTGCACCGATCGTCTTTCAAATTGCCCTACCCCCTGTTCAAACTCAATCCAGGGACGAAACCAGGGACAGACTTGGTTCGGGGACAGTGTCCTCAATCCGAGGACTGTCCCCGTAAACCGGGGATGTCTCGTCCCCCTTCTCAAAGACCACCAGGAGAAGCCATGGATCCTGCAAAATGTTACACACTGGCCTCCCATCTTAGGTCCATGCATCTGCTGTGAAGCCCTCTAAACCATCATCCACTGACACGCCTATAGGCAGAGACACGTTGCATTGTTTCCTAAAATCTGGAGCCAAGACTCCTGATGTGCTCCCAGAGACCCAATGTCAGTAGACCTATTGAATGCTTTGCACAGGACAACTTTAGTCTGCAAACTTCCCAGGGACCGCGATTTTAAGTGGGGTTGAGTGTAGCATAGTGCTATTCTACTTACCACTGTCTAGCAGTTATAGGCAGTGTAATATATAGTATATTGTGTTATAGTCAGTGAAAGACATCATGAATCAGGGCAGGGACAAGGGGTGGGCAGGAGGGACGGCTGCCCCGGGCGTAATGGTTTATTGCAGAGGTGGGGGGGCGCCCTGACCTAACCCTAAGGGAAGGGGGGGGCGCAGTTTGGCATCCTTGCCCTGGGCGCTGGATGCCCTTGCCCCGGCACTGTCATGAATACAGGCATTTAGCCCATTGGTGTCAAATTCAGACTTTTTGGGCACCAGGATGGCTCAGGTGCAGATTCTAGCCCAGCAACCTGTCAAAAGCTGTACCAAGCTTTTAGGGCCATATATGTTCAGGGATGTATACTCCAAATTCTGAATTCTTGGTAGCAGGCTGGATGCTCCACCTGTGCCTCCCAGGTACCCAAAAATGCCAGGATTTGATGCTGAGGGGCCAAACTACCTGTGTGCACGTAGCCTCAACCTAAAGTAATTTCAAAAGTCATTAATAATACTTTCAAATTGAAATTTCATTAAAATAATGTATGGAAATCCTACAATGAAGGGGTCCTCATGCAGACACATCCTGCTACAGAGACCCAAAACTGTCTCCCAATTGTTCATTCTCTCTGCCAATTGGCATTACAAGTGACCACGCCAATGCAGATCACAAAAGCATAGTCCACTGTTGTCGCCATCAGGATACCCGCCCTAAGAAATACCATACAGCCATCGCTGGAGTGAAGGTGTATGAGCAGTGGCTGCAAGGGGCTGTAGCAGATCAGCAGCACTGAGATCACACAAAGGATGAAAAAACGTGAACATTTTTAATAAAAATTGGCAGCTGTCTATGATACACGCTGCTTTAGCAAACTAAATATAATCTACTTTGGGTTTATATATATTCTCAACCAGCAGTCAATGGAGCCCTAGGTATCCTTCGGAGGTTGCTAGGGGATTCTTGAGCAAGGAGCGACTTCTGGCACTCAGATACATAACCACTGACACCAATGATCATTTTCGCTATTTGTAAAGGGAAATATTTCACACTGACCACAATCCAAGGAGCATTCTTTTCCGCTGATCACCAATGTGAGAAGCATTCTTCTCATTGACCATCAAAGTATGGAGTATTCTTCCTATTGACCACCATTGTATGGAGTATTCTTCCTATTGACCACCAATGTAAGGAACATTTTCCCACTGACTACCAATGTAAGGAGCATTCTTCTCATTGACCGCCAATGTATGGAGTATTCTTCCTATTGACCACCATTGTATTGAGTATTCTTCCTATTGACAACCATTGTATGGAGTATTCTTCCTATTGACAACCATTGTATGGAGTATTCTTCCTACTGACCACCAATGTAAGGAGTATTCTTCCTATTGGCCACCAACGTAAGGAACATTTTCCCACTGACTACCAATGTAAGGAGCATTCTTCCACCGGCCACCTATGTAAGGGGCATTCTCCCCACCGACCAACACTGTAAGAAGCATTCTTCTCACTGACCACCAAAATAAGGGGACATTCTTCCCATTGACCACCAATGTAAGGAGCATTATTCCTATTGACCCCCAACATAAGAAACACTTTCCCACTAACTACAAATGTAATGGGCAATCTTCCCACCGACCACCAATGTAAGAAGCATTCTTCCCACTGACCACCAAAGTAAGGGAGCATTCTTCCCACTGACCACCAAAATAAGGGGACATTCCTCCCTTTGACCACCAATGTAAGGAGCATTCTTCCCACTGACCACCAAAATAAGGGGCATTCTTCCCATTGACCACCAATGTAAGGAACATTTTCCCACTGACTACCAATGTAAGGATCATTCCTCCCACTGACCACCAATGTAAGGAGCATTCCTCCCACTGACCACCAATGTAAGGGGCATTCCTCCCACTGGCCACCAATGTAAGGGGCATTCTTCCCACTAACCAGCAATGTAAGAAGCATTTTTCCCATTGACCACCAGTGTGAGGAGTATTCTTCCCACTGACCACCAATGCAAGGAGCATTCTTCCCACTCACCGTCAATTTAAGAAACATTCTTCCCATTATAATATATGCATTCTTACCACCACCAATATAAGGGAGCATTTTCCCGCTAACCACCAATGTAAGAAGTATTCTTCCCATTGACCATCAATGCAAGGAGCATGCTCCTCACTGACAACCAGAGCAAAGTGCATTCTTCTCACTGACCACCAATGTAAGAAGTACTCTTCCCACTGACCACCAATGTAAAGAGCATTCTCCCCACTGACCAATGGGTATTATTGGGTACAAACAAATGTACTTTGAGCTGTAGATATAGTCATTGTTGCCAGGGGTCCCCTGAGACCTTAAACGTATTTCAAGGGTTCCTCCATGGTGAAAAGGTTGAGAATAGCTGCTTCAAACTATTTCTTTGTTTACATATCGCTGTAGCCTATAGGAACCAATGAGATTTTAATCAAGTCAGGTCAATCATAATGTATTATGATTGGCTGCTATGGCTTACTGCAGTTTGTCCTATTAGAACTAAGGCCCAGATTCACAAAGGAGATACGACGGCGTATCTCCAGATACGCCGTCGTATCTCTGAGTTGTGCCGTCGTATCTCTGAGTTGTGCCGTCGTATCTCTGAGTTGTGCCGTTGTATCAATGCGCCTGATTCTTAGAATCAGTTAAGCATAGATTTCTATTAGATCCGACCGGCGTAAGTCTCTTACGCCGTCGGATCGTAACTGCATATTTACGCTGGCCGCTAGGGGCGTGTACGCTGATTTACGCCTAGAAATATGTAAATCAGCTAGATAAGCGAATTCACGAACGTACGCCCGGCTGACGCAGTACAGATACGCCGTAAAGCGTAAAGTTACCCCTGCTATATGGTGGCATACATGCGGCGTACCAATGTTAAGTATGGACGTCGTTCCCGTGTCGAATTTTGAATATTTTACGTCGTTTGCCTAAGTCGTCCTATTTGGAGCAACGCACACTGGGATATGTTCACGGACGGCGCATGCGCCGTTCGTGAAAAACGTCAATCGCGTCGGGTCATGGTTATTTTACATAAAACACACCCCCCTGTTCCACATTTGAATTAGGCGGGCTTACGCCGGCCGATTTACGCTACGCCGCCGCAACTTACGGAGCAAGTGCTTTGAGAATACTGCACTTGCCCGTCTAAGTTGCGGAGGCGTAACGTAAATCGGATACGTTACGCCCGCCTATAGATACGCCGCTGTACGAGAATCTGGCCCCAACAGTATTAAAGTGGAGGTTCACCCGGAAATGTTATTTTTTAAGATTAGATTGCTGCTCATTTTGTCTAGGGGAATCGGGTAGTTTTTTAAAAAAAACGAAGCAGTGCTTACCGTTTTAGAGAGCGATCTTCTCCGCCGCTTCCGGGTATGGGCTGCGGGACTGGGCGTTCCTATTTGATTGACAGTCTTCCGACGGTCGCATCTATCGCGTCACGATTTTCCGAAAGTAGCCGAATGTCGTTGCGCAGGCGCCGTATAGAGCCGCGCCGACGTTCGGCTTCTTTCGGCTACTCGTGACGCGATGCATGCGACCGTCGGAAGAGGAACGCCCAGTCCCGAAGACCATACCCGGAAGCGGCGGAGAAGATCGCTCTCTAAAACGGTAAGTACTGCTTCATTTTTAAAAAAACTACCCGATTCCCCTAGACAAAATGAGCATCAATCTAATGTTAAAAAAAAAATTTCGGGTGAACTCCCGCTTTAAATTTAAATTGGAGCAATGTTAGGAGTCGCTATAGCATTTAGAAGGGTTAAACAGGGAGTAACCCACAGGAAACACAAGGCAGAAGATGGCAAAAAGAGGGCAGCTGTTGCCCGTAGGAACTAGTCCGATATCGTCAGTTAAATGACAGGGGCAGCATGGAGCAGTTCCCATAGCAACCAGATTACACATTTCCTTTTTCTAAGGGACGGTTGCTATGGGCAACAGCTGCACTTTTGCTCCAGCTTTCCTACATCGGCACGGAGCAATAAGGGGTGTGATAGGGGGAAAACGTTATCTGGAGTATGGGTTAGGTTGCTATAGAAGATGTAGAAGGCTTCTGCTATAGAAACAGAGACAGGATAATGGGAGAGAAGGGAGGAAGTGGGGATCTTATAGAGAAAGCTAAGACATGCCATGAGACAGGAATAATGTAGCGGGGCCAGGACAGGGGTGGCACAGAAAAGATGAGCATAGGGCACACTGCTGGGGGTAGGAGGGGGGGGACCAGGGCACAGAAGAGGTGGCACCATACCTGCAGCCTCCTGCGTCTGATGATGGCAGAGTCATCCATGTCATATGGAGAGTGCAGAACACAGAGGATCAGACAGGGAGGGGGAGAGAGAGAGAAAGGGAGGCGAGGAGGACGAGGAGGAGGAGGAGGAGGAGGAGGGAGGCTGCACACAGCTACACTTTAATACATCAACACAAAGGCTCAGCTACCTTTTACTAGCACACAGGGAGGAGGGGGAGGATGGACGACCAAACCCACAGGGCCATTACCGGAATACAGGGCAGGTAAAAGACCATTGTGGGCAGGCCGCACAAATGGGCAACATCAAACGGTACCCTTCGAGGGAAGATCGACAGGACAGCTGTTTGGAGGATGCATGAAGAGGCCACAAATTTACCAGTCAATTGGCAAAGCTTTAACACCGAGGATAAAGATCCTTATTTTACCCGTTTGACTGCCATTTTCCAATCTCGTCGGATGGCAGCTGAAAATAACTGTCATTTTTTTTATTATTATTATTAAATAAGGATCGCTATCCTGGTGTTTTTGCTTTGTGGATTCAGACTTGTATTTGCTGTTGATGTTGGCCTGCATGACTACACACCTTGAACCATCAGGCGTAGGCAAGCCCTATAGTTATTCCACCTTTAGGCCTCATTCACACAGGCGTGCCCATCCGCCACGAGAAGGGCCATCCTTGCCCACACCCGGATAGACAGGTGTCTGTGCATCCGCATACAGGCAGTCCTATTCATTTCTATTTGCACATAATAGGCCAGATTCACGTAGATCTGCGGCGGCGTAACGTATCGCATTTACGTTACGCCGCCGCAAGTTTTACGGGCAAGCGCTTGATTTTACGGGCAAGCGCTTGATTCACAAAGCACTTGCCGGCACCGAACCTAATGCGCATGCGCTGTCCCTTAAATTTTACGACGTGCATTGCGCTAAATGACGTCGCAAGGACGTCATTGGTTTCGACCTGAAGCTTAATTGACGTCCAGCCCTATTCACGGACGAGTTACCCAAACGACGTTAAATTTCAAAATTTCGACGCGGGAACGACGGCCATACTTAACATAGGATACGCCACCTAGGGGGCATGTTTATCTTTACGCCGTGTATCGCTTACGGAAACGGTGTATCTTTACTGCGACGGGCAAGCGTACGTTCGTGAATCGGCGTAACTACTCATTACCATATTCTACACCGACCTCAATGGACGCGCCACCTAGCGGCCAACGTAAATATTGCACCCTAAGATACGATGGCGCAGGCCGTCGTATCTTAGGCATGTTTAAGTGTATCTCAGTTTGAGAATACATTTAGACATACGACGGGCTTAGATTCGGAGTTACGTCGGCGTATCTACTGATACGCCGGCGTAACTCTTTGTGAATCTGGCCCAATGGCTGCATGGAGATGCTGCTCCCTATTTTATGGGTACAGTGTGCATTCGAGGACGCGCACTCACGCGGCTGTCAAATTGGGACTAGCAGCTGTGTCAGTGCAGCCAATGCATCCCAATAGGCATGAATGGGACTGTCTGCAGCCCCTGTGCAGGTAAAGATGACCCTTCACATGTTTGAACTGAACAGATAGGTATGCACATGTGAATTAGGGTTGGCACCTTTCCAGGATTCACCCGGACAGTCAAAGATTTGAATCATGTGTCCGGGTTTCAGTCTGCCTGAAACCGGACACATTATTCAGACCGGGTTGTGGCTCCCCAAGTAACCAAGATAGTCACACACAAATCTGTTGCCATCCAGGAGCTGCGGGAGTCTGTCTATGGACAGGGGCGATGATGTCAGCAAGAGCAATTTGGCCACACCCACTGTTTGCCACATAGCGCACTGCATTACTACTCTCCCTGGGGCACCCAAAGGTGTCCTGGGTGGCAACCCTAATGTGAATGAGACCTTCAATTTAAAACACAGTGGGGGAGATTTAAAGCTCCCCAATAGTGGCTGTAAAGCGCCTCTAAAACGATGGTAAAGTGCCGCTAAAACTATCTGCGCTTTACCGCTAACGCCCCCCCCCCCCCCCCGTAGCCTCAGGCTACTTTCACACTGAGGCGTTTTTCAGGCACTAAAGGGCCAAAAATAGCGTCTGTAAAGCACCTCTAAAACAATGGTAAAGCGCCGCTAAAACTCTCTGCGCTTTACCGCTAACGCCCCCCCGTAGCCTCAGGCTACTTTCACACTGAGGCGTTTTTCAGGCGCTAAAGGGCCAAAAATAGCAGCTGTAAAGCGCCTGAAAAACGCCTCTCCTGCCACCCCAGTGTGAAAGCCCGGACAGGAAAAAAAGTGCTGCAAGCAGAATCTTTGGGGTGTTGCGGGAGCGGTGAATACACCATGAAATCAATGGCCAGCGCTGCCGAAGCACCGGCAGCAGCGCTTTGCAAACGCTTTTAACCCTTGTTCAGCTGCTAGCGAGGGTTAAAAGCGCCCTGCTAGCGGCCAAAATGTGCCACTAAGACGATGGTAAAGTGCCGCTAAAAATAGCAGCGCTTTACAGCCGGCGATCCCCTCCCCGCCCCAGTGAAAGTGCACTAAGGCTGGGTTCACACCGGTGCGATGCGGGAACCACAGCGATTCCTGTGCGGGTTCCCACGTCGCATCTGACTCGCAGGCAGTTCACACTGCTCTAAGGGAACCGCTGCAGGTGTCAATATAAAGTTAATCTGTTTGCAGAACGCAGTGCGAACTGGGAAATAGGATGGAATCCGATCACATAGGTCTGAACATCCATGCGATTCGATCCCAGTGCGGGGGGTCTTGCACCATTTTGGTCCGGATGCAATGCGATTTCAGCCATACAAAGTGTATGGCTGAATTGGCACTGCACAGACATGGCATGTGATTTGCACAGGCGTGCGCTGCGAATTACATGCGATGTCTGGGATTGCACCCAGCCTGAAGCAGACCTCTCTTGAAAGACACATGAAAGGCGGCCATTGCCAATCCCATTCTGAAGGTTATGGGTGAGCAAAAAATAAGATTTTCATTTCACAAAATGTTGGTAAAAAAAATGGAAAATCAGCCGAAATGAATGAATGACTTGTATAGCGCAACGCATGCGAACTGAATTGCCTCTGGGCGCTTTTTCCAGCCAGTATCTGCTTGGCTGGTGCGGTCATTTTTACCCCGTAGGATCATGACACACTAGGGACACACAGTCATACACACATACTTGGCCAATTTGGACGAGAACCAATTTACCTACCAGCATGTCTTTGGAGTGTGGGAGGAAACTGGAGTACCCGGAGGAAACCCACGCAGACACAGGGAGAACATGCAAACTCCAGGCAGATAGTTACATAGTTACATAGTTAGTCAGGTTGAAAAAAGACACAAGTCCATCCAGTTCAACCACAAAAAACAAAAAATAAAAAAACACAGTAAAATCCTATACACCCAACTCCATACCCACAGTTGATCCAGAGGAAGGCAAAAAACCCCAGCGGAGCATGATCCAATTTGCTACAGCAGGGGTGTCGTGGTTGGGATTCGAACCAGCGAACCTTTTGCTGCTAGGCGAAAGTGCTACTCACTACACCACTGTGCTGCAATGGTAAACACAAACTTGAAATATCTCCAATATCGTATAATCTTTTTTTTTTTTTTTTTAATAGTTGTCATATAATCTTTAACACGTTAAACTCATTTTCACTTTTATTTATTTGCAATTTTTAATAAAAGAATACCTGGTGATTCTGCCATAAAGGTCCTTGCTAAAGCTTTTTCTGTTATAGGGTGACAACGCTCTGTCCCCGACTCACAATTCTTTTCTTGTGTTGTCACTCTGTCACATGGGCTTGCAATAGAGACTACAAGTGGCTGTTTCAACACATATTACACAGAAATGGTCCTCTGTTGTCACCATCAGGAAACCCCCCCTGCAAATGGCATGCAAGCTGTAATACATGTAGACAGAAGTGATGGCAAAGAGGTTGCAGGAGATCAGCAGTGCTGAGATGCAACAAAGAAGGAAAAAAACAGGCAAGACACTCTGGCCCGGATTCAGATAGAGATACGACGGCGTATCTCCTGATACGCCGTCGTATCTCTGAGTCCGGCCGTCGTATCTATGCGCCTGATTCATAGAATCAGGTTCCGCATAGATCTCCCTAAGATCCGTCGGATCTTAGGCTGCAATCTCACGCTGGCCGCTAGGTGGCGCTTCCGTTTGTATACGCGAGGAATATGCAAATGAGGAGTTACGCTGATTCAGAAACGAACGACCCCCCGGCGTTTTTTTTTTTTACATCGTTTGCGTTCGGCTTTTTCCGGCGTATAGTTACCCCTGCCATATGCGGCGTATCCTATGTTAAGTATGGCTGTCGTTCCCGGGTCGAATTTAGAATTTTTTACGTTTTTGCGTAAGTCGTTCGCGAATATGGATGGACGTGATTTACGTTCACGTCGAAACCAGTGACGTCCTAGCGACGTCATTTGGAGCAATGCACGCTGGGAAATTTAGCGGACGGCGAATGCGCAGTTCGTTCGGCGTGGGGACGCGCCTGATTTAAATGTTACACACCCCCTACCCGCGGAATTTGAATTCCGCCGGGGGATTTACGATACGCTGCCGCAACTTTAGAGGCAAGTGCTTTCTGAATAAAGCACTTGCCTCAAAAACTTGCGCCGGCGTAACGTAAATCAGATAGGTTACGCGGATCTAAAGATCCGCTGACCTATCTGAATCTGACCCTCAGTGCGCTGTCAATGCGGAGTGCAATGCGCATGCTCAAATTGCGAATATCTCCTGAATGGCACAAGCTTAGGATCTATTCACTGTACCTACAGGTAAGCTTTATCATAGAGTGACAGTGCTTATGCGCTACTATAGACACTCAATGAATAAACCCTAAACAAAATGTATCAATAAGTTGCTGCAAAACCTAAAGTGTTTACAATACACAAATATATAAATGAAAGAGGTGAGGGGTTCCGCGCATCCTAGCACGCAGACATGGTGAAAGTGCTAAGTATAAATAAATAAATAAATATAAATACTGATCAGTGATATCACAAACAAGAGCAAATGACAGCTCAATCCAATCCGGTGAGAGAGTGAAAATATCCAAACATCAAAATATAAATAATATATATAAAATGTATATAAAAATATATAATATATAATATATAGTAATAATATACAGTAGATGTATAATAAATATATATAGTGGAGTCTATAACCGTGAAAAAGTGTCCATTCATAGGATGAAAAATGAATAAATAAATAAATAAATCTGGTGATCCAGTGCTAGTAGTGATTCTTCAAATAAGCATAGGCTGCCAAAGGAAATGTAGCTGATGTGATCACAAAGCAATCCAGTAAAAAGTGTTGACAGATGGGTGTAATAATCCCTCCCCGAGCTCCCGGGACTCTTACCTCCGCGCAGACAATCAAGTGCATCCACTATAGGTATCTCGACCAGACCTCCGTATGTATGTTCCACTAATCCTCCTTAGATATCCATGACTGGGTCCTCTTATCCATCCAAACAGTCAGTGTGCCCAGGAGAAAAAGCAGGGGAAACACAAAAACAAAGGAGGGGACTCCAATCGTGAAGTAGTAAGCACAAGCCGATATTTATTAAAAGAGGAAAAAGCTGCGCTTACATGTGATCTAAAAATATACAGCAAGGAACTATTTCAAAAACGAGCGGCGTTTCAAGCGCCTGTATACGTCACTCCAGGTGTACGTCCTCCCGTCCAATCCCTACGCGTTACGACACGTGTCACCATCTAAGCTTTATCATAGGCTTTAACCAATTAAGGACCGCCTCCTGCACATATATGTCGGCAGAATGGCACGGCTGGGCACAAGCACGTACAGGTACGTCCTCTTTAATTGCCCAGTCGTGGGTCACGGGCGCGCCCCCCGGTCCGAAGCTCCGTGACCGCGGGACCCGAGGACACGATCGCCGCTGGAGTCCCGCGATCGGTCCCCGGAGCTGAAGAATGGGGAGAGCTGTGTGTAAACACAGCTTCCCCATTCTTCACTGTGGCGCCGTCATTGATCGTGTGTTCCCTTTTATAGGGAAACACAATCAATGACGTCACACCTACAGCCACACCCCCCTACAGTTAGAAACACAAATGAGGTCACACTTAACCCCTTCAGTGCCCCCAGTGGTTAACTCCCAAACTGCAATTGTCATTTTCACAGTAAACAATGCATTTTAAATGCATTTTTTGCTGTGAAAATGACAATGGTCCCAAAAATGTGTCAAAATTGTCCGAAGTGTCCGCCATAATGTCGCAGTCATGAAAAAAATCGCTGATCGCCGCCATTAGTAGTAAAAAAAAAATGAATAAAAATGCAATAAAACTATCCCCTATTTTGTAAACGCTATAAATTTTGCGCAAACCAATCGATAAACGCTTATTGCGATTTTTTTTTACCAAAAATAGGTAGAAGAATACGTATCGGCCTAAACTGAGGAAAACAAATTTTTTTTATATATATTTTTGGGGGATATTTATTATAGCAAAAAGTTAAAAATATTAATTTTTTTTCAAAATTGTCGCTCTATTTTTGTTTATGTATATATTGTGCTATCAGTGAAGACACACATCAGATAAACACCTAGCCCGATTGAGCCACGTGGATCTGGTGTTAATAAATATAAGTGACAGCAACGACATAAATCTATAAAGCATAAACACTCAGATATAATGACAAAATAACGCCAGACATTTAAGTGCAATTCACCACATTAGGCAGATATGACACTGCTTCACCTAGTGAATATATAAACAAAAGTTCCAGTCCATCTGATGGATGGGTGGGATTGATGTACAAAAATTTGAAATCAGGAGGGATAAATAAAAATAAAGATAAGATTAAAGTCCCAGTGAGAATAGAAAGTCCTTGGTTGAACAGCTGGTATACACCCGTGCACACTCCAAAGGTTAAAGTGGAGTTTCCATCCCAAATTTTTTTTTTCATTATTGTGCTCATTAGACCTAAAAAAGTAAAAAAAAAATAAAAAAAAATGTTTTTTACTCATCTGGAAATGCCTGTTGCTATGCGGTCCCACAAAATCTGCCTTTGAAACCACCTAGGATTCTGACATCATCTCCCTCTAATGCTCCTGGGAAATGTGCAGTTCAGTGCGCTGTCCAATTATCACTCCCCATCCAAGACTTCCAGGAAGTAAGTGCTTGTGAGCTTCACAATGCCCACAAGCAAAATGACAACGGTGTAGATATAGTTTTATAAACTATCTTTTTTGAATATCTATGCGGATCGGCGGCAGATTGTAAAATAGTAAGTGACCGGATTTATATTATAAAAAACGCAGGATGAAAGGACATACATTTAAAAAATGCTAATTGTGGTTGGAACTCCGCTTTAATAAAGCTTTGTTATCCCAAGAACTACTGTGAATCCGCCACCTTTAGTCACAAAGTCTGCTTACCAGAGCCAAAGGTCCTTATGGACCAAGTACAGCATGAAAAACCGGCAGGGAACTGGTTAAAACTGTGTCCGGATTGAGCAAAGATCAAAGGCACACCACATAAATCACTCGGTGGCATGGATCATATAAGGAAAAGAAGGGCCTCACATAGCATAAAACCAGAGGATACTTTATTGTAGACAAATTTTAAATCAGAACACTCACATTTCAGTTGATATATTTGAGCATAAAGCCTGTCGCTCCGGCCGGACGCTAACAGGCAAGCCACTCGTGTAGAGATACTGCGATAGAGGGGGATGACGTCAGCACGCCGCTCGCTCCGCCCGACGCGTTTCGTGATAGGTCACTTCGTGCCCGTGCCATTCTGCCGACGTATATCTGCGTGCGGCGGTCGGCACGTGGTTAAAGGGCAAGGATACACGAAATACAACATCCTTTGGTAACATAAGAAAAAGATACAACGCTGTAAGATGAGTTGAGCAACATAACATGCCATAGATAGGGTGTCAAAGTACAAAAGAGAAAACACTTGAACCGATAATCTTACCCACCTTCAACATCAACATCTCCAAGTTGGAGAGACTTAGGGCCCTTTCACACGGGGCGGATCAGTAATGATCCGCTCCGTGTGTCCATACAGCTCAGCGGGGATCCTCCGTAAAATCCCCGCTGAGCTGGCAGCTGACAGGGCGGTCCCCGCACACTGTGCAGGGACCGCCCTTTCTTTCCTCAGCTCTCCCCTATGGGGAATCGGATGAACACGGACCGTATGTCCGTGTTCATCCGATCCGGCAGACGGAAGAAAAATAGGGTTTTCTTCCGTCCGAAAATGCGGATCTTTGCGGAGGCGGACAAATTCTGGGTGTCAGCGGATGGTCATCCGCTGACACCCGTAATCACATAGGGACCCATGTATGTCCTGTTTTCATCCGCAAACGGACGGATGAAAATGCAGACATACGGTCCGTACGTGTGAAAGGGCCCTAATTGATTGCAGTCAACCCCTTCCCCAGCTGGGACAAAAAGTATCTTCCTCTGAATCCCGCCCCCGTTTTAAAATTTTGAGAAATAACAGAACAGTACAGGTGTATGGGGGCAGCACATGGGACCCCACATACCCAAACATATAGAAACAGAGAGAGAAAGCAACAAAACAAAGAGAAGGGGGAAGGAAATGGGAAAGGGCGGGAAGGGGAGGGAAGAATGAGTAGAGGAAAGAGGGGGGGAAGGAAGGTGGAAATTGGGGGCACACGGAGGCAGCGCACACACCTTTCTCGGGCCACAAGCACAAACTGGCATGGACGGCAGGCAACATCGCCCCACTCTGGCGCTTCCGGCGATTTCCCCGTTGAGTATGCAAATTAGCTAGATACGCAAATTCCTGAACGTACGCGCGGCCGACGCAGTAAAGTTACGACGTTTACGTTAGGCTTTGCCTGGCGTAAAGTTGCCCCTGGGTCTATGAGGCGCAGTCAATGTTTAAGTATGGCCTTCGTTCCCGCGTCGAAAATTAAAAAATTTACGTCGTTTGCGTAAGTCGTTCGTGAATGGTGCTGGACGTAATTTACGTCCATGTCAAAACCAATGACGTCCTTGCGACGTCATTTAGAGCAATGCACGCCGGGATATTTCAGGGACGGCGCATGCGCAGTTCGTTGTGCGCAGGGACGCGCTTCATTTAAATGAAACACGCCCCCTACCCGCCGAATTTGAATTCCGGGGCGTAACGTAAAACAGATACGTTACGCCCGCCCAAATTTACGCCCATCTACGGGAATCTGCCCCTATGCCTTTAATTTGCAGGTGACCAAAAAGAAAGAAGAGGTAGTGTTTACTTCCTCTTTAAAGTGTAAGTAAACCATCTTTGCCTCTGTTCAATCTACAGCTGCCATGATGCTGCACATGTGATAATTTATGACACCAGCAATTGGATGGTGTTGACAGTTTGGTTGAGAGCACAACCAATAGGAGTATGAGGCCCCGTACACACGACAGAGGAACTCGACGTGCTTGGCACGTCGAGTTCCTCGTCTCGTTTTGGGATGAAGCCGCCGAGGAGCTCGGCGGGCCGCCTTCTCCTATAGAACAACGCGGCCAACGAGAAAATAGAGAACATGTTCTCTATTTTCTCGTCGAGCTCCTCGGCGGCTCCATCGAGCCAAAACTGTACAGACGACAGAGATTCTCGGCAGAATCCGGGTTTTGACCGAGTTTCTCGGCGAATTCTGCCGAGAATCTCTGTCGTGTGTACGAGGCCTCACATTTCCGGCACATGACGGAAATTAAACTGTTCTATGGATGGGTTTACTTCCTCTTTATTTCAGTGAACAGGTATGCATCCCTTTAAAATCAGAGTAAAGTCACAGGTCCTTACTTGTATGGTGGTTCCAGGTAAGGGATAGTAGTACAGAAGTGATGTGGAGTCCGAGGAAGGAACCACAGAGCACAGTGGGAGACCTATTCATCTAAAATGACTGAAGTGTTCCATTCTGAAATGGAAGGAAGATAGGCCACTGGAGAGGGAACAATAAAAACTCTCTTGCAGGGCCTTTCATCTGCATTATTAAAGAAGAACTCCAATGACTAGGCCTAAGCACTGTCACAACATAACCACTAGCTCCAGGCTCCAACACCTGCCAACATCAATGAAAAAGTATTTTCCTGACAGACTCCATGGCAGCCTACGTGTGGGTTAATCCCGCCTCTCATACCTCATAGGACCCTACTCCCATAAATCTTTGCTTCTAGCCAGAGACCGTGTTCCTTTTTTTGTCCTCCTCCTAGGACCAAGAAGTTTTTTCTCATCTGATGAAGATTTTTCAGCCTGACGCACAAATGGTGATGAAGGTTCAATCTTACCTGAAGTCCAGCAATCTCTGTTATTAGCAGGGTGGATTCGGGCGGCATTCTATGGTGCCATGAAGAGCTTACAGTCCTGACCATTGGCAGGCAAGCGGCAGTTTGGCCAAACGTCCTAGCTACTAGCAGGAGGCCCTTCCCTATTGAAATGCGCCCAGACTGTGCAGCGATGGCTCAAGATTCCAGGCTGGATCAAGTCCTTACTGTTGGTATCGTATGAAATATTTATTCCTCTAATGGCAGCAGTGTTTATTTTTGTCTGTCTGTACTTGTCTGTCCTCTATGGCGGCTGGAGCGCATTGCGTCTCAGCCTGCCGCGTCTTCCGGGTGTCTGCACAGCTGCGTGCCTCGTCCGAGAACGAGGCTTGGTTTCGCGCATGCGCAGTCCCGGACACGGCGGCGCGCGGGCTCCGCTGGGCGACGTCGGCTACGCCGTACGTACGCCAGGGGGGCGCGGTGACGTCATCAGCGGCGCCAAGCTTTAAATAGCTGTCAGATTCAGCTAAAGCTTGGGATGCCCTGCAGGATTGACAAGCAGCCTCCCGGTGCCTGCGATCGTGTCTGCTAAGGTAGGAAGCTATGCTGCCTTTTCCTCCTCTGATGACTATCTGTATTCCCTATAGGTGAACTTTGTATTTGTTTTTTTTTTTACAGCTACCAAGCCTTAGGTTATGGATGTCTCACCGCCCCCCTGTGGCCAACCCTTGCGCTGCAGGTAGGATTATTTTCCTTCTGCTTGGTATTGGGTGCCCTTTTTTTTCTTTCAGCTTGGTTGATGTGTTTTCTATTTCTTTTTTTCCACAGTCCTTCTAGGTCTGAATCTAGGCATTCAGCATGTGAAGATAATACTAATGTTAAATCAAAACATCATTCCTCTTCAAGTTCTAGACGGCCAAGATCTGCCTCTAGACATCATAGTAGAGAGTCCAGGTCTGGGCACCACTCTCACGGCCATACCAGCCACTCTAGAAGCAGAGTCTGCTGGGGGTGTAAAACCCAGATTCCAGAAGGAAAATCTCTCTGTGAACCATGCTATGCCCGGGCCATAAGAGAGAATGGGGATGAAAGTCTTCAAGTAGAGGCTATGGTCAGAAAGGTGGTCCAAGAGTCCTTAAATATATCTGAACCCATTGCTCCAGTTGCTCCTCCAACTGACCCAGCACCAGTTCCCATGCAAACGGATGCTGAAGCTCCGGGTCCCTCCAGACTTTACCGCTCCGCTAGTGAATCCTCTCTGTGCGAGGTAGAAGATTCTAACGCTACATCTGGTTTTGATTTTGCCTTAATACCAAATCTAGTTAAGGCAGTGAAAGATGCCTTAAAGTGGGAAGAACCTGTTGAGGCTCCTTCTAAACAAAGGAAATATTTTAAACAACTTAAGAAGGAGCGCCCCAGTTTTCCTTTTCTAGAAGAACTCGGGGGTATTTTTTCAGACGAATGGACTGGAGTTGAAAGGAAAAATTCTCTACTTTCAAAGGTGGCAAAGATGTATCCATTCAAGAGCGAAGATGTGAAACATCTGGAATCTGCCCCTCTGGTCGATGCAGCTCTAATGAGATTAGTGAAACATGTCACACTCCCTTTGGAAGATACCGTTTCTTTCAAAGACGGATTAGAGAGGAAGATAGATACTGACCTCAAGCGTATATATATCACAGCGGGCATGACTTGCAAGCCAGCTCTAGCCCTTGCAGCTTTATCCAAAGCAATGGAGACCTGGTCAGACGAGATTGATTCTTCCGTGTCAAGCATTTCTGAAGATTTAGCCGGGAGCATGCCGCTTCATGAACTGAAAATGGCATCAGTCTTCTTGGGGGAAGCCTCCCTTGACATTATTCGCCTGGTGGCTCGTGTCATGCTCTCCTCTGTGACGGCCAAGCGGGCCTTGTTGTTTTCGCCCTTGGCTAGCGGATCCTGCCTCTAAACAGGCATGGTGCCGAATTCCCTTTCAGGGTTCTTCTCTGTTCGGGAATAAGCTTGACAATGCCATTACCCGTGCCACGGGCGGTAAGTCAGGGTTCCTTCCCCAAGATCGTCGCCTTCTGAGTCAGAAGAGATTTCAACCCAGACATAATCAGGATCGGGCAAGAGAGGCTCGTAGCTATAGGCCTGGTCGTGATTTTAGACGAAACTGGAGAAGAAACCAGCCATCAGGGCAGAAACCCTCCAAAGCAGCTCCTTCCGGGGGTCGTGAAGCCCCTAAATCCTTTTGATATAGGGTCGGCTCAGACGGTTCAAGTCGGGGCCAGGTTACTCGGGTTCCGGCATGTCTGGGCAGCCTCAATAAAGGATTACTGGACAGTCAAAACGATCTCTTCAGGTCACTCCTGGACGTTTATCAAACCACCAATACTTCAGTTTGTACCCACAGTCCTACCCTGCGCGGTGGAGAAAAGACAGATTCTTCTTTCTTACACAGATTCCCTAATAAACCAGGGCGCTGCCATACAAGTTCCAACACTCGAAAGGTTCCAAGGGATATACTCACCTTTGTTCATGGTTCAAAAGAAGTCCGGCTCTTGGAGACCAGTTATAGATCTCACGCACCTAAATACATTCATAAAAAAGGAGAGGTTCAAAATGGAGTCATTACTCACAATAAGTCAGACAGTCCAACCAGACGATTGGCTAGTCTCCATAGACCTGAAAGATGCGTACTTTCATGTTCCAATTGCAGTAGAGTTCCAGAAATATCTCCGGTTTGCGGTAGACAACATTCATCTCCAATTCATATGTCTCCCGTTCGGGCTTACAACATCGCCTCGGGTATTTTCAAAGCTCTTACTGGCTATTGTGGCCTTGATCAGGACCAAGGGAATCCATTTACACCATTATCTGGACGATCTGCTGTTACTTTCCCAGTCCAGGGAGCAGCTGTTATTACATCGGTCTCTAGTTATCTCCACCCTGACGGAGTTCGGGTGGCTCCTGAATCTAGAGAAAAGTCATCTCGAGCCCACTCAATCCCTGATCTTTCTTGGAGCTCAATTCAATACAGTAGAGAGCACAATCTCCCTACCACTGGAGAAAATCCCAGTAATCCGAGACAGGATTCACCTTGCATTGTCTTCTCCTCTCCTCAGAGCCTCGCAGTGCCTCAAAATAATAGGCACCATGGTATCTACAGCGCCCATGGTGAAATGGGCTCAGTGGAAGATGCGGCCCTTTCAGAAAGGGTTTCTCCAGCAATGGGATCCGAAGTCCCGAGATCATTTCGTTCGGATAACTCCATCAATGCGGGAAAGTCTCCCTTGGTGGCTTCTGCGGAAGAACCTTCTCAACTGTCATTCGATAGCCCCCATTTCATGGATCACGATTACCACGGATGCCAGCAACAGAGGCTGGGGAGCACTCTGTCTGAAGGAGGTAGCTCAAGGGAAGTGGGTCTTTCCATCCCAAAGAATAGTGTCCAATGTCCTGGAACTCCGAGCAGCTTTCAACGCTCTACAAGCATTCGTTCACTTGGTAAAGGGGTCCTCAGTCCTCCTGAGACTCGACAACACATCAGCAGTGTCTTATATCAAGAGACAAGGGGGCACTCGCAGTCTTTCCCTACTGAAGGAAGTGGATCCGATCATGTCTTGGGCTCAAGCACACCTAATGAACTTGACAGCTGTATATCTTCCCGGGGTTCAGAACTCTCAGGCGGATTTCCTTTCAAGAAAGACGCTCGACAACAACGAGTGGTCTCTCCACAGCGAAGTCTTCAATTGGGTTCTATCTCTAGGGATTTCGCCAGAGGTAGATCTATTCGCATCCACGTGCAACTTCAAACTAAAGAGGTACTACACAAGATGTCGTTGCCCTCAAGCCTTCGGTGTGGACGCCCTGACGGACCAGTGGAGGTTCCAGAAAGCATATGCCTTTCCCCCAACGCCTGTCATTCTTCGTTTTCTTGCGAGACTCAGATGGGAGAGAGTCGAGATAGTAGCAATAATTCCATACTGGCCCAACAGACCATGGTTCCCATTACTAGTGCAACTAAGCTTCCGGAATCCAATTCAGCTTCCAACCAGGCCAGATCTTCTACTACAAGGATCAACTCCTCACCCTTGTCCAACACACCTCCATCTGATGGCTTGGTTTTTGAGAGGGCAAGGCTGGAAGCGCTAGGGTGCCCAAGTAAAGTTGTTCCAACTTTGTTAAATGCCAGAAGATCAAGCACCAATAAAGTTTATCAGAAAATTTGGTCTAAATTTTCAGATTTCATTTCTTCCGTGAATGGTTCTCTCGATGATCCCCAAATCCAAGATGTTCTAGGGTTCCTCCAGACAGGTCTTGACTTACCATTATCTGTCAGTTCTTTGAGAGTACAGATTTCAGCCATTTCCGCCTTCACAGGCATATCCTGGGCAAGACACACCCTTGTCAGGCAATTCTTTAAGGGTGCTGTGAGACTTAGACCTCAAAGAAAACCAAGGTTCTCTAAGTGGGATCTTCCTATGGTTCTGGATTTTTTCTCAGAAAGTCATGTGAATCTTTTGTCAATCAAGGATCTCTCCCTCAAGGTGGCCTTCCTTATTGCCGTCACATCAGCTAAAAGAGTGTCTGAAATTGGTTCTCTAGGTTCCAAAGAACCGTTTCTCACCTTCTTCCCGGATCGGGTCGTGTTAATTCCTATGTTGGGTTCTAACCCAAAGGTAACATCTGTCTTTCACGAGAATCAAGAGATCGTCCTTCCAACCTTTTGTTCATCTGAGGACTCTAGTGTTCATCCTCTGGATGTTGGAGAAGTTCTGAAACAATACCTTGAAGCTACTACTTCTTTCCGGCAATCAGATCATCTACTTGTCACCTTTCAAGGGAAAAATAAAGGAATGCGTGCTTCCTCCAGGACTATTGCAAGGTGGATCGTCCAAGCCATCCAAATGGCCTACAGAGCAAAGGGGTTGGCTCCTCCAGAAGTGGTGACTGCACACTCCACTCGAAGCATCTCCACATCATGGGCGGCTGCCCGTCACGTCTCCCCGGAAGTGATTTGTAAAGCGGCTGCATGGTCGTCCTTAAATACATTCATGACGCATTATTGCGTAGAACCGGCCTCCTTATCGTCGGTTAATTTTGGTTTACATGTTTTATCTGTTTGACAATGTCAATTAAATCTTTTTTTCTTTAACCAGCAACTGCCCACCCGGGTGTGTATGGCTAGTCATTTCCCACACGTAGGCTGCCATGGAGTCTGTCAGGAAAAGGGAAAATTTATATCAAATACTTACCGTAATTTTCCTTTCCTGATGGACTCCATGGCAGCAGGAGTTCCCTCCCTTGCTGGAGTAGGCTATATTACGGAACACGGTCTCTGGCTAGAAGCAAAGATTTATGGGAGTAGGGTCCTATGAGGTATGAGAGGCGGGATTAACCCACACGTAGGCTGCCATGGAGTCCATCAGGAAAGGAAAATTACGGTAAGTATTTGATATAAATTTTCCCTTATTGAGCTTCACACATGCCCACAAGGCCAAGTCTACAGTAAGGCTGGGTTCACAATTATGCGAATTGGATGTGAGTTTCTCCGCATCCAATTTGCAAGACAGGATAGTGTGCCCGGCTCTAAATGTAGCCGGGTCACACATCTCTGGGGCGGCTGCGGAGCAAATTGCACAGGGGCCCCTGTGTGTCTTTGGCTCCATTTCAGGTCCAAATTCAGGCAAAAATCCAGGCCTGATTTGTTTCTGAAATGGAGAACAGGGACGCACCGGACCCAGTTTTGGCATGTGGTAATTCTTTTGGGGAGGCAGTATGCCACCGACACCCCCCAACCCCCCGGTAGCACTTACCCCATCGCTTCACCGATGGCTTCCCCTGCTTGGCCGCGGCCTCCCGTTCCCCTGCTCTCCACAGGCCTTCATACTGGAGTGGTGCGCTGGCAGGACGCTCAAAAATGTCCTGCCAGCCGCATCTTTGAGGCGCTGTCTATTGAAATCAATGGGCAGCACCGCCGAACTGCTGGCAGAGCGCCGCTGCAGCAGCACTAGCGGAGGTTAAAAGCGACCCGCCAGCGGCCAAATAGCGCCGCATAAGTGACAGTAAAGTGCCGCTAAAAATAGTGGCACTTTACTGCCAACGGTGCAACGCTCCGGTGTGAAAGTAGCCTTAAAGAAAAGGTCCACTTTAATGCAGGGGAAGTTCCAGCATGTCCTGGTGGTAGCAAAAAAACGTTCTTAAAAACTACAATATACTAGGGCACATGCACATGGAGCGTGAAAGGAGCCCCCGGTGTTTTCCCATGCCAGAGAGTCGCAGGTAATCCATACAGCCAGCCTTTAAAGTGTCTTGTCCATTATTTTAATCATGTAAATTCTGGTGCTCTTTTGCATCCCACATTTGGGCACATACGTCATCTGCACATACACAGTACATGCAGATACAAAAGATCATCAGCGTGTACACAGGTACAAGCGTCTACAGCCGTGTACTTCTATGGCCGGCTGCAGGGCAGCCATCAGGAATTATTGGGCCCCTTACACAGCTTCATTCAGGCATGGGCCCCCTGGAGCAGAGAACCGGGGTGGGGGGGGGGGGAGGGGTGCTGCTGCCTGAAATTGAGAAGCGGGGGGGGGGGGAACCTTTACAAAAAAAGAAGAACTAAAGGAAAATATATATAAGAAAAGGGGGTAGCCATCCGGGGCCCTGGGGACCTCTGGGCCCTTTAATAAAAAAAATAAAAAAAAAATATATATATACAAATTATTATTATTTTTTTTATAAAAAGAAATTACAAAAAAGGGGGGTCGCAATCCGGGCCATTTGGGCCCTTTAATAATAATAATAAAAAAGAAACCTCTGAGCCCTTTAATAAATATAAATAAAAAAATATATATAAAAAAAATAAAATAAACATTTATAAAAAAAAAAGGGGGGGTTGCCATCCATATAAAATAAATAAAAAAAAAAGGACCTCCGGACCTCTAAAAAAAAAAAATTTTTCATTTTTCATTTTCATTCATTTTTTTTTTTTATTTAATAAAAAATAAATAAAAAAAAGGGGAGTTGCCACCTGGGGCCCTGTAGGCCTCCGGGCCCCTGGGGACCTCCGGACTTTTTTTTTTTAGAGGGGGTTGCCATCCGGGCCCCTGGGGACCTCCGGGCCCCTTACAGGTGTACTGCCTGTACCCCCCTGATGGCGGCCCTGGCCGGCTGTACGCACCACCTGTGACTCTGGCTGCAGAAAAACACCGTCCCTGTGCCTTTAAAAAGGGGTGGGCTCCTTCCAGGCAAACCTGCCCTAATCTATCCTACTGCTATATGTGCTCCAACATTGGAGACTCTTGCCGCGTACACACGATCATTTTTCGGCATTTAAAAAACAAAGTTTTTAAAAAATGTCATTTAAAATGATCGTGTGTGGGCTTCACATCATTTTTCGGGTTCTGAAAAACGACAAAAAACAATTCGAACATGCTGCATTTTTTAACGACGTTTTAAACTATGTCGTTTTTCTGGTTGTAAAAAACAATCATATGTGGGCTAAAACTATGTGAAAAACCCGCGCATGCTTAGAAGCAAGTTATGAGACGGGAGCTCTTGTTCTGGTAAAACTACTGTTCGTCATTGAGTTAGCAAATTCATCACACTGTAACAGACAGAAAAGCGCGAATCGTCTTTTACTAACACGGAATCAGCTAAAGCAACCCCAAGGGTGGCGCCATTCAAATGGAACTTCCCCTTTATAGTGCTGTCGTACGTGTTGTACATCACCGCGCTTTGCTAGAGCATTTTTTTTTAAACGATCGTGTGTAGGCAACGTCGTTTTAATGATGAAGTTGGAAAAAACATCGATCGTGTGTACGATGCGCTGTGCATGGAGTGCAGGTTTGAGGAGTGCAGGGTTGAGGGGTGCGCTGTGCATGGAGTGCAGGTTTGAGGAGTGCAGGGTTGAGGGATGCGCTGTGCATGGAGTGCAGGTTTGAGGAGTGCAGGGTTGAGGGATGCGCTGTGCATGGAGTGCAGGTTTGAGGAGTGCAGGGTTGAGGGGTGCGCTGTGCATGGAGTGCAGGTTTGAGGAGTGCAGGGTTGAGGGATGCGCTGTGCATGGAGTGCAGGTTTGAGGAGTGCAGGGTTGAGGGATGCGCTGTGCATGGAGTGCAGGTTTGAGGAGTGCAGGGTTGAGGGGTGCGCTGTGAGTGGAGTGCGCTTTGCATGGAGTGCAGGGATGAGGGGTGTGCTGTGCGTGGAGTGCAGGCCTGAGGGGTTCGCTGTGCGTGGAATGCACGGCTGAATGGTGCACTATGTGCGGAGTGCAGGGCTGAGTGGTGTACTGTGCGCAGAGGGGTGCCTGTGTACATCTCTCCCCCCCCCCATCCCACAGTACAAAGCTCTCTTCCCCAGTTCAGAGCTCCCCCCCAGTTCCTCTCCCACCACCTAGAAAATTTCAGACTGGAGCTGCTCTCCTATAGAGTTCGGCGCTTGTGTATATTCCCCGCCCCTCTCTCCTCTGCTCACCTATAGCGTTCGGCGCTTGTGTAGATTACCCCGCCCCTTTCTCCTCTGCTCTCTCATAGAGATCGATGTATAGAGGAGGGAGGGGTTTGAGCGGTCGCGGGGGGAGGAGCACTGTCACTTGTAAATGCAGAGGCAGCGCCTTCTGTATTTACAAGTGACAGAACTGAGCAGCGCCGGAGGTGGCTGAACACCGGCTGAAACAAAACCCTGGCGGGCACCGCAGAATTAAAGGGGCAGCTGCTTTGGGCCCCCCAACAATTACTGGGCCCCTTTTGCCCCGCAGTAAAGACGGCCCTGCATGGATAAGTGAGTTCAGGGTGGAGGAATATAACTGGCCTGCACTTTTGGATGAAGTAGACTGAAGACTGCGAGCCAGGCCTTCTCGTCCACATCAGTGCCTGACCCCACAAATGAGCTTCTGGAAGAATGATCAAACATTCCCATAGACACACTCCTAAACCTTGTGGACAGCCTTCCCAGAAGAGTTGAAGCTGTCTTTTGAACCCTACAGACATAGGCCCAGATTCTCGAAGGCGTTACGACGGCGCAACACCATTAGCGCCGTCGTAACTCCTCATCTGGCCCCGGGTATCTATGCGACTGATTCTTAGAATCAGTTGCGCATAGGTACCCATTAGATCTGACAAGCGTAAGGCTGTTACGCTGTCAGATCTTAAAAGTAATTTTTTTCCCCGCCGCTAGGTGTCGCATCGTCGCTTTTCCCCGTCGTCTATGCAAATGAGGTAAGTACGGCAATTCCCGAACATACGCGAGGTCGACGCAGCGAATTAATGTCGTTTGCGTAGCGTACCCGACGCGTAATGTTGCCCCTGCTAATTAGCAGGCGCAACCAATGTTAACTATGGCCGTCGTTCCCGCGTCGAATTGAATAAAAATTAAGTCGTTTGCGTAAGACGTCTGTGAATGGCGCTGGACGCCATTTACGTATACATCTAGGCAAATGACGTCGGGGCAACGTCATTTAGCGCAATGCACGTCGGGTAATTTACCCGACGGAGCATGCGCAGTACGCTCGGCGCGGGAGCACGCCTAATTTAAATGGTGCCCGCCCCATTTGAATTGGGCGGGCTTGCGCCGAGCAATCTAACGATTCACCGCCGCAAGTTTACAGGTAAGTGTTCTGAGAATCAGGATTTAAACCTGTAGACCTGCGGCGGTGAAACGTAGAGCTCATACATTACGCTGCCCAGGAGCAGCGCTAATGTATGAGAATCTGGGCCTAAGACTGGGATGCCATTAACTTCATGTGCATGTAAAGGTGTCCCAATACTTTTGAAAATATTGGCTCAGATTCACAAAGCACTTACACCGACGTATAACACGTTACGCCGACGTAAGTGCAAATGTGCGCCAGCGTATGTGTGCGGCAGACCCACAAACCAACATGCGCCTAAAAACAGGCTACACCCCGCCGACGTAGCTTGCACATGCCGGCGTAGGGTAGGCGCACATATGGGCTGGGCGCATGGTGCGGCTCCCATTGATTAGCTATTCAAACATGCAAATGAGGGAAATACGCCGATTCACGAACGTGCGTGTGCCCGGCGCATGCTACGCGAGATGCGCGTAAGTTGTACGTCCGGGGTAAAGTTATTCCCCATAAATGAGGTGCAACCCGGCAACAGACATGCACAGGTCTGCACCAGGGAACACAAGCCGGCGTATTGTGCGTTGGACGTGTGTCTGGCTGGGCGTACGTTATGTTCACGGCGTACGCAGTGATCCGGCGTAGCTTAGGCAGTTGTGCCGGCGTGGTTGTGAGCAGGCGCAGGAGGGTGCTGTGCTTGCGTCCACGTCACGGCGCATGCGCAGTTCGTGATACGTACCTGTCTGGCGCTCGGCCTATCATTTGCATGGGGTCACCCCTCATTTGCATGGGTTCACGCCCACTTCCACCTACGCCGGTGTGCGCCTCCGAAAATCATGCTACGCTGGCGCAGCGTTGGGAGCACTGGCTTGCTGAATTGAATGCTTGCCTCTCCGCGCTACGTTGGCGTAGCGTACAGTGTTTGCTCTATGGCGGCGTAATGTGCGCCTTGCTCTCTGTGAATCTGGGCCATAGTGTATGTATATATGTTTTGTGTGGAGTTTCACTCTAAGCAATGGGTCTTGTTAACATTTTATATAACCATGTGTCCTGGCTTCAGAAGCTGAACCATATATATAGGTAAAGATGAGCAAATCTCGTAATACATTTTCCGACTAAGCTTACCTTTGTATCAATTGTCTGTATTTCCTGTGTTCTCAGCACCCTCCACTCATTCAGTAGTCCAGTGATGTCTATTTTATAGATTTCACATTGTTTTGTCAGCAAAAATGTTGCTGATCACTTACAACACTTGTAAATCTGGCCTAATGCATTCTATCAGTTCAGAGAAGGTGAAGATGGGACACCCCACTAGGTGGCACAATTTATTCTTCTTTGTTCTCTATTTCACCAATTTTCACCACCGACTTCTCTATCATAACCATCCATGGCAAACTGTTATGATTTAGAAGAAAACGTAGGTTGAACGTAGCAGTGAGGAAAGGCAAGGTTATCTTATTATAATTTAAAATGTATCTCAAGCCAAAATTTTTAGTTTTGGATAGAAATGGAAAATTTTCAGCAACAATAAGTGTAATTTTTTAAAGCATTTAGATCAACAATTCTTAATCTTTTTGGTACCCTTTAAAAGTATGCAAAATCTTGAGGCACCCCAGTCTGAAATGTAAAAATTGTAAATGTTACCGTATTTATCGGCGTATAACGCGCACTTTTTTCCCCTTAAAATCAGGGGGAAATCGTGGGTGCGCGATATACGCCAATCCCCGCTGTCTGAGCGCCTCAGCCTAGAGCCAAGCCGAGTGTACTGCGCACTCGGCTAGGCTCGGCCACGCTCGGCTCCGCCTGCTGCAGCCTAGAGCCGAGTGTACTGCGCACTCAGTTAGGCTCGGCTCCCCCCGCAGCCACGCGAGAGGAGCCGAACACACAGGAAATCCGGCTCCTCTTGGCTCGGCCGAGGCGCCAAATCCAAAAAACAAACACCACTGCAACCCCGGGCAAGGTGCGGATGGACTCGCAGATGGACACGCTGGACGGAGACAGACACCTGGATGGAGGCCGCAGACGGACACCTCCAAAGCCGCAGACGGACACCCACAAGGCTGGACGGACCCCACGCAAGGAAGCCGCAGACGGACACCCACAAGGCTGGACGGACCCCACGCAAGGCCGCAGACGGACGCCAGACAAGGCCGCCGATGGACGCAGGGCAAAAATGTAAGTTTTCTTTTTTTTTTCTTAAACTACCTTTCAAACTTGGGGTGCGCGTTATACGATAAATACGGTACTTATCAATACATTTTTTATTTTTTAAGCCCGTGGTGTGTGAAACACTCAGACTAACACCCATGCAAAAGAGAGTGCACACACAAAATGTAAAAACACAAAAAAGTGCAAAGGGTGTACACATGGACCTCCTCTGAAGAGGAAGGACCCTTCCTTACCCTGACCCCCCGGGGGCGCAAGGCACCTAACAGGGACTGAGGTACTCACTGGCCCACCTAGTCAAAACCAGGCGGACCTCTGGGAGGTCTGCCAAAACAGACCAACCCCAAGTACTAGGTGGGGCTCCCCCAAAGGGAGACCCCATGAGAGATGGCGAACCAAGCCAGAAGGCCATATCCACCCCTCCCAAGACTTTCAGGGCAGGCCCAGCGACTAGGGTTGCCACCTCATCCCTTTAAAAAGGAACACATCTGAATTACACAGGTTCTGTGGCTGATTAAGGTGGTAATTAAACTCACTTGGTGCCTTATCTGCATTAAATTAGCCTCAGAATCTGTGTAATTCAGATGTGTTCCTTTTTAAAGGGATGAGGTGGCAACCCTACCAGCGACCCACACCCTGCTAATCATGCTGGGAAAGTATACCGTGAAAAATGTGACAAACACATAAAAAAGGGGAAATGAAAGGGGATAAGTGCAAAGTGCGATGGTGCAATACCACCAGGAATCAAAAATTCCTCAGGTCTCAGCCAAAATGCCCAGCCCTAGAGGCAGGTGCAAAAAAAGTGTGGTAGTGCAGCAATTATGACGCCAATAAACTCAAAGTGTACCCCATACACTGAGAATTATGGCACCCCTGGACATACACCACGGGCTTCTTTCAGAGCCCTGCCCTCGGCCAGATCAGTGCAGCCCCATCCTTACCAAGAGAGCTTGGGAATAGCCTTGCCTACAACTGGGGACAAGCCTTGTGCACAAGGCCAGAATCAACACAGGAGGAAAAAGGACCCTTCCACCATACCCACCTAATTACATCAAGGAAAAAAGAACTGGCCCCCCCAAATTGGCGAAGGGGGTCATGGTTCTTTCCCTAATGACTAATAAGAACAGATACTACACTTGATCTTAGCCAAAAAGCTGAGAAGCGATGCTACTTATCAATGGTAAAACTGAAAGCGGGATGATGCACACAACCACCTCGATGAAATTAACATCATGTCAGTGGTCCCCCATCACCACAGTCCTCACATCACATCATGGCAGCCCATGGAACCCGCCGCACCCTGTTTAGGAAACACTGCATTAGACAACCTGCGTGCCAGTGAACAATAGCCTGCTGTAGTCATAGTTTGTTTTCAATTTTTGCACTCAGTTCTACTGCCAAGTTAAACTCATTAGTTAATATATTAACTGGTGCAAACACAAATCATGATTATATTTAGTTCATCCCCAATTCATGCACCTTCAAACCCCAGACCACGCCCATTTCATGCACCTTCACACCTCAGATCCGCCCCAATTCCTGCACCTTCACACTTCAGATCAGTATCAATTCATGCACCTTCATACCTCACACCACGCCCAATTCATGCACCTTCATACCTCAGACCACGCCCAATTCATGCACCTTCATACCTCAGACCACGCCCAATTCATGCACCTTAATACCTCAGGCCACGCCCAATTCATGCACCTTCATACCTCAGATCTTGCCTACTTCATGCACCTTCAGACCCCAGACCACGCCCAATTCATGCGCCTTCATACCTCAGACCACGCTCAATTCATGTGCCTTAATACCGCAGACCACGCCCAATTCATGCACCTTAATACCTCAGACCACGCCCATTTCATGCACCTTCATACCTCAGATCATGCTTAGTTCATGCACCCTCATACCTCAGATCATGCCTACTTCATGCACCTTCATACCTCAGATCATGCCTACTTCATGCACCTTCAGACCCAAGACCATGCCCAATTCATGTACCTTCATACCTCAGACCACGCCCAATTCATGCACCTTCATACCTCAGACCACGCCCAATTCCTGCACCGTCAGACCTCAGATCAGCTGCAATTCCTGCACCTTCAGACCCCTGATCTGCCATCGTTCCTGCACTTTCATACATCTGGCCAGCCCTAATTATTGCACCTGCAGACCTTAGATAATCCCCAATTCCTGCACCCTCTGATCAGCCCCAATCCTGCACCTTCAGACTCCAAATTTTCCCTAATTCCTGCAATTTCACACATTAGATTAGCCCCAATACCTGCACCTTCAGATCTCAGATCAGCCCAAGTCCCTACACCTTCAGACCTTAGATCAGCCCCAATTCCTGTACCTTCAGAGCTCAGATCAGCCTCAATGATATCACTGGCAAACTATAAGAAGATTAAACGCCAACTATTATTATTTTTCAGGGTAATTGGGGCCTGACAGCAGGTGTGTACTTTGGATATGTACTTTGTGATAAAGGATGTCCCTTTCATCTCACAAAGTTGGGAGAAAATGATGGGAAATTCAGAATTTGAGTTATCATTGGAACAGAACAAGTCAGCAGATGTGATTTCAACTGTAATGTGGTCTGATGGACCGTTTTCATCAGACGAACCGATCGTGTGTGGGCCCCATCAGTTTTTTTCCCATTGGTGAAAAAACTTAGAACCTATTTTAAAATTATCTGATGGTTAAAAAAACGATCGAAAAAAAACGATTGTCTGTGGGGAAATCCATCGGTTAAAAATCAACGCATTCTCAGAATCAAGTCGACGCATGCTCGGAAGCATTGAACTTCATTTTTCTCAGCACGTCGTTGTGTTTTACGTCACCGCGTTCTGACACGTAGGCAAGACTGAAGAAAGTCAGCTTCATCGGATATCCGATGAAAAAATCCATCGGTCCGTTTTCATCGGATGAACCGATCGTGTGTACAGGGCATTAGCTGCTGTGATGATAGGAGGTGAATGGTCCTACATACTCTGCACTGCAATATGTGTTAAGCCTCGTACACACGATCGGACTGCCATCGGACAAATCCGTGGATTTTTGTCCGAAGGGCGTTGGCCATGAACTTGTTCTGCATACAGACGGCAGAACTTTTTCATCCATTATACACCAAATCATGTGTTTTTTCAGCTCTTTTCCGCCACCCTTTGGGCAACTTCTGCTATTTTTGTCTGCTCATAGCATTCGTTCTGAGCATGCGTGTTTGTACTTTGGATTTGTGTACACACGATTGGATGATCCGATGTAACACATTTGTTGACGGAAAATTTGAGAGCATGCACAGCCAACATTTGTTGGCGGAAATTCCGACAACAATTGTTCGATGGAGCATACAGACGGTCGGATTGTCCAATAAAACACGTCCGTCGGACCATTGTTGTCGGAAAATCCGATCGTGTATATGGGCCTTAACATTATACAATATATATATATATATATATATATATATATATATATATATATAAATGCAGCACACAAAGCCCAGTGAATGATACCAAAAAGCTAACTGTCATGGACCACCAACTCTTGACCCAGCCATTAAAAGGACAAAAGAAGGTCAGACCCCTATCTGTCTTCCCCCCCCCCCCCCCCAGCATTGTATGGCTGGAGGGGTCAGTGACAAGGACAGCGGCGGAAAGGGGGGAGACCATCCATAGCAGACAATTTCTGCTTATTCAGCCCTGTCATCTGCTGCTAAATTACTTCTTTTATATTTGTAATCCCTCACACTCTGCAATGCTCCAGCAGCACTAAACATTCCCTCCCTATCTATCCTATCCTATATTACTAGGAGGTTTAGCTGTTTCACAATTGATTAATTCCTCATTTAACAAAATAGTAACAAAAAAAAAACAGAAAAAGAGCAGGCCATGGAATTTACAAATATGCATATATACCAGTACAGAAATGTTGATATTTGACATTCATGCACATTTTCTCTGCATCCTATTGCTCTATGTTAGCTGACATTTTAGATATGCTTTTACGCTACAGCACATAAAGACAGTGGGCCAGATTCAGCATTGAATTACGCTGGCGTATCTATAGATACGCCGCGTAAATTCAAAGCTGTGCCGGCGTATCTTTTTTCTGTATTCAGAAAGCAAGATATGCCGACATTAGCCTAAGATCCGACTGGCGTAAGTCTCTTACACCGTCGTATCTTAGGGTGCATATTTACACTGGCCGCAAGGTGGCGCTTCCGTCGTTTTCGGTGTAGAATATGCAAATGACCTAGATACGCCGATTCACAAATTTACGTACGCCCGGCGCTATTTTTTTACGTTGTTTACGTTAGGCTTTTTTGGCGTAAGGTTACTCCTGCTATTAGGAGGCGCACGCAATGTTAAGTATGGCCGTCGTTCCCGCGTCGAAATTTAAAAAATTTACGTCGTTTGCGTAACTCGTTCGTGAATGGGGCTGGACGCAATTTACGTTCACGTCGAAACTAATGACGTCCTTTCGGCGTACTTTGGAGCAATGCACACTGGGAAATTCCACGGACGGCGCATGCGGCGTTCGGGAAAAACGTCAATCACGTCGGGTCACCAAGAATTAACATAAAACATGCCCCCTCATCCTCATTTGAATTACGCGCGCTTATGCCGGCCCCATTTACGCTACGCCGCCGTAACTTAGGAGGCAAGTGCTTTGTGAATACAGCACTTGCCTCTCTAACTTACGGCGGCGTATCGTAAATACGATACACTGCGCCGCCGTAACAATGCGCGCCCCTACCTGAATCTAGCCCAGATTATGGTCATAAACAATCGTGCAAGCTGAACTAAATTTCACCATGTGTTTTCAAATAGATTAGCTCATGTATCATCAGGTTCTAGTTCTAGTGGCCAAATGATGTATAGGGCCCGGATTCTTAAAGCACTTACGCCGACGTATCTACTGATACGCTGCGTAAGTGCACGGATGCGGCGTCGTATCTATGGGCCTGATTCTGCAAGTAAGATACGCCTGAATTTTGGCTTCATACGACCGACGTCAGTTTCCTACGCCGTCGTATCTTGGGCACATATTTACGCTGGCCGCAAGGGGCGCTTCCATTGATTTACGCGTTCAATATGTAAATGAGTAAGATACGCCGATTCACGAACGTACTTACGCCCGTTGCAGTAATCTACGCCGTTTACGTAAGGCGTACGTCCGGCGTAAAGTTAAGCCTCATAAAGCAGGTGTAAGTCATGTTAGGGTATGGACCAGGGTATGGACCAGGGAACAGCCGTCGTATTTTACGTTGTTTACGTAAGTCGTACGTGAATGGGGCTGGGCGTAGGTTACGTAGGTTACGTTCACGTCGTAGGCATTGAGCTGTCGTATCTTAGGGAGTATATTCGACGTGATTCTGAGCATGCGCCGTTCGTTCGGCCCTTTATTTGCATGGGGTCACGCTTTATTTAAATGGATCACGCCCACTTCCTTCCTACTTTGAATTAGGCGGGCTTACGCCGACCGATTTACGCTACGCCAGCGCAACGTAGGGAGCAAGTGCTTTGTGAATACTGTTCTTGCCTCTCTATGTTACGTCGGCATATGAGATGCGCTACGCCCGCACAAATGTACGCCGCTCTACGTGAATCCGGGCCTAGATTTTTAAATACCTAAATGAAAAAATATAGCTTATTTTGGCCACTAGATGGCGCTGATGATAAAGGAGGTAATCTATTTCAAAACCATATGATGAATGTTAAAGCGGAGCTCCACCCTAAAGTGGAACTTACGCTCATTGGATTCCTCCCCCCCTCCGGTGCCACAATTGGCACCTTTCAGGGGAGGGGAACAGGATACCTCTCTTTGACAGGTATCCTTTTACACTTTCGGGAGTCCAGCCGCGGCCGTGATGCGGCAGTGACATCACCGCGGGGCTCCCTCCTCCTCCCCTGGCAGCCGGGCTAATTGGAGAGAGGAGCGGCGCATGCGCAGTAGGGTTCCCAGTGTGAAGCCGAAAGGCTACACTGACGGGTTCCCTTACCCGCAATGGCAGCGGCAGTGTAGCCTTTCGGCTTCAAGCCGGGAACCCTACATAGAGGGGCAGCAGAACAGGTAAGTGTCCATTTATTAAAAGCCAGCAGCTGCAGTATGTGTAGCTGCTGGCTTTTAATTATTTTTTTCCCGGACCTCCTCTTCAATAAACCCATAAATGTGGTCCGTGAACTGTTTCGAGGGCATGGAATTGAATCCAGACATGTTTCTCCCTATGTATTGGGCTTCTTCAAGAGATGTTATCCGCTTGGGGTCTCAGCCTTCCTGTATTCCTGAAATAACACTTAGAGCAATAGTCAAAATTGTATTCAATGAATGATGACGTGCTGAATCCACTGCAAAGCTTGCAGGTGGCCACAAGAGGCAGACACGGACCAGATTAAATTAAACTGTGTAAGGAAATGACAGCGGGGGGCAGGGACCACAGAGAGGGTTGGTTCAGATATTACTAGCAGATCCTGTGGGCTGCATGTGTCCCTGCATGTCTTTGGCTGGAGACATGCAGGGACACACGCAGCCCACAGGATCTGCTGTAGTCTAATACCTGAACCAACCCTCTCTGTGGTCCCTGCCCCCCCCCCCCCCCCCGCTGTCATTTCCTTACACAGTTTAATTTAATCTGGTCCTTTTCTGCCTCTTGTGGCCACCTAAAGGCTTTGCAGTGGATTCAACACTTCATCATTCATTGAATAAAATTGTGACTATTGCTCCTATGCCTCGTACACATGACCGGTTTTCCCGACGGGAAAATTATTTTTTTTAGATTGGACGGGAAAACTGGTCGTATGTATGCTCCATAGAAGTTTTCCCAATGAGAAAACTGCCTGCAAAAAAATTCGAAGCTGCTCTATTTTTTCCCGTCGCGAAAACCGCTCGTGTGTATGCTTTTCCGAGGGGGGGAAAAAACGCGCATGCTCAGAATCAAGTATGAGACAGGAGCGCTCGTTCTGGTAAAACTAGCGTTCGTAATGGAGATATCACATTCGTCACGCTGCAACAGACTTAAAAGCACGAAGACTGAAAAGCGCGAATCGTCTCTCACCAAACCTTTACCAACACGAGGATCAGCAAAAGCAGCCCAAAGGGTGGCGCCGTTTGAATGAAACGTTCCCTTTATAGTGCCGTCGTATGTGTTGGTAGTCACCGTGCTTTGGTCGAGCGTTTTTTTGACTGAATGTGTGTATTCAATGCAAGCTTGCATGCTTTTGCTGATAGGTGTCCCTCATTCCCATCTCAAAAAGTTGGGAGTTAGGCCCTCACATACTCTGCCCATCAAATGCAGACACTGTGCCCAACAAATGCAGCCACTGTGCCCAGTAATATTGTCGCCACTGTGCCCAGTAATATTGTCGCCACTGTGCCCAGCAATATTGTCGCCACTGTGCCCATCAATTTTCGCCACTGTGCCCATCAATTTTCGCCACTGTTCCCTGTAAAATTCTGCCACTGTGCCCTGTAAAATGCCCCCCCCCCCCTGCCTAGCACTTACCTTTCTGGGGTCAGCCATCCTGCTTCTACCATCCCTTAATGTCTTCTCCCACCCTTGATGATGCTTCAGCCAATCAGGTTACCGGCTGAGACGCCTGTCAGTCTTATCCAAGGAACGCACCCCCCGTGCGTCCCTTGGATAAGCATCTGTAAGTCGCTGGCTCTGATAGGCACTTCCACAGCCAACCAGCTGCCGTTATTCAGATGGCCCGCGCTCGCCAGGGGGCCGGCCATCTGAATAGTCGGCGGCAGCGGCAATACATAGATTCATGCAATGCATGAATAATCTATGTATTGTATACAGTGGTGGTGCGAGAGGGGGCGGCGCTGGTCCTGGGAGTACTTAGCAACGTCCTAGGAGTACTTAGCAACGTCCTAGGAATACTTAGCAACGTCCTAGGAGTACTTAGCAACGTCCAACGTCCTAGGAGTACTTAGCAACGTCCTAGGAGTACTTAGCAACGTCCTAGGAGTACTTAGCAACGTCCTAGTAGTACTTAGCAACGTCCTAGGAGTATTCTAGTCAGGCTTCATAAGGCATGTAAATGGCCTACACCTATAGCAAGGGCTTTATTCTTTAGTCAGAGCTGCACAGTTCATTTTTATCTACAGATGCCCTTTATCTGCTCAGGCAGTTTTGTGGTAAATGTCAACTATCCCTTTAAAGATATTCCCACAGCACCGAACTAAAGCAGGCCCGTAATCAAAGGCAAGCATCTGCCTGGTTGCTATGACAACAGACTGTTTTCTCTTAGGTCACAGATTTAGAAATGAGTCCCAGAGAGCGCTCTATGTTGCAGCCTCCAGTTGGGAAGCTACAGGTCTCAGGGTGGCTGGGAGGCCGCAATGACACTTTTAGACGTTCTACAGCTGGACGGACATGCTACACATACCAGCACACCCTTCAATCTCCTTAGATAAAAGTGAGGCACACTGTTTAGCAGGAAGTATGTGAGCAAAGGACAACCTCATGCTCCTCTGCCAATTACACAGACCATGAGGGGTCAATTTAACACCAGCAGAAGTGCATTGAGTTGTGGTAATGCGCACTTTGCTGCAACATGCAATGCACTTAAAGCAGAACTTCACCCAAAAGGGGAAGTTCTGCTTTTCGGCATCCTTCGCACCCACCGATACCACCCTCTCACTTTTGGGGGGTGCCTAGTTTTGACAGGTACCCTCTCCCACTTTCACTCAGATTGCCTAGGCATTCTAAGGGCATATTGTTCTAGGTCATGTTTACAGGTCCCAGAAAGCTATGTGACCATTTACAAGGTGCAGCGCAACTTCTACATGCGCAGTAGGCACCCAGCTGTGAAGCCGCTAGGACTCACAGTTGGCTTCCATGAGTAAACGTGAAAGGGACCCAAAGACTGGTGAAGAACCGGCTTGGGTTAGGACAGCGCTTGATCCTTGGACAGGTTAGTTTCCTTATATTAACCACTTTCCAATGTACTACAGACGGGCGGCTGGTGTAGGCAAAGTGACGTACCCGTCTACTTCCGGGTTTAGGGCCCTAGCAATGTGCACCTACCGCCCGACACCCGCTGTGATTGTACACAGTGGGAGCCTCTTAGTCCTGGCCAATGAATCACGGCAGAGACATGCTGATTGGCTGCGTACAATCACAGCCCACAGCTCTGTGTTGATAATCAACACAGAGCTCTGTAAAGAGAGAACGATCTCTCTGTTTCTCATCCCTGCAAACCATTAGAAAAAGCAGCACACTTTACATTACGCATAATTAAGCACACATTAAACCCCTTGATCGTCCTAGATGTTAACCCCTTCCCAGCCAGTGTCATTAAAGCGACCGTGTTTAATATTATCACTGATCTAATGTCACTGGCAGTTAGCCAGTTCCCACCAACATCAGTTAGTGTCAGATTAAATGCCACACTATCGCAGTCCCATTATAAGTTACTGATCGCTGCCATTAGTAGTATCATTTTTTTTTTTTATTACAGTATATTATTATTTAGGTACTATAGCACCGTCAATTTACACAGCGCTTTACATATACAATGTACATTCACATGAGTCCCTACCCTCAAGGAGCTTACAATCTAAGGTCCCTAACTCACATTCATATACTAGGGCCAATTTAGGCAGAAGCCAATTGACCTACCAGCATGTCTTTGGAGTGTGGGAGGAATCCAGAGTACCCAGAGGAAACCCACACAAGCACAGGGAGAACATGCAAACTCCAGGCAGGTTGTGTCATGGTTGGGATTCAAACCAGTGACCCTTTTTACTGCTAGGCAAGAGTGCTACTCACTACACCATATATACCATAGTTTGTAGGTGCTAAAACTTTCACACAAACCAATCAAAATACACTTATTAGGATTTTTTTTTATCAAAAACAGGTAGAAGAATACATTTTGGACACAATTTATGAAGAAATTCGATTTTTTTTATAGCAGAGAGTAAAAAATATAGTTTTTTTTTTTTTAATTTTCAGTCTTTTTTTGTTTAGATCACAAAAATAAAAAAAACACTTTTGATCAATGCAACCAAATTAATAATAATAATAATAATAATATAATATCGCAGTGCTAAATAGCAAAAACTGGCCTGGTTATGAAGGGGGTAAAATTTTCCGGAGCTGAAGTGGTTAAAAGTCATCAGCTACAGCATTTGTAGCATTTAGATTTTTTTTGGGGGGGGGGGGGGACCACTAAAGATCCTCTTTAAAATATGTTACTGCAAGGAGGTTGCATTTATTCTGAATGCCACCCAACACACCTTGCAATGTACAGACATTACAGTGCAATGCATTGCTTGTCAAAGCACTAATGTGGCACACGGTGCACTGCCTACAAAATGGTGCATGCCCGTCAGCAAGATGCATTGGAGTGCCATTCAAATGAATGGCGTCACATTACGCCAATGCATGTAACGAGTGGTGGTAGGGCATGTGGTGGCACATGCATTAAAGTGGAGGTTCACCCGGGAAATGTTAATTTTTAACCTTAGATTCATGCTCATTTTGTCTAGGGGAATCGGGAAGTTTTTTTTTAAATGTAAGCAGTACTTACCGTTTTAGAGAGCGATCTTCTCCGCCGCTTCCGGGTATGTGCTGCGGGACTGGGCGTTCCTATTTGCTTGACAGTCTTCCGACGGTCGCATCTATCGCGTCACGATTTTCCGAAAGTAGCCGAACGTCGGTGCGCAAGCGCCGTATAGAGCCGCACCGACGTTCGGCTTCTATCGGCTACTCGTGACGCGATGTATGCGACTGTCGGAAGCCTGTTCGAAGACTGTCAATCAAATAGGAACGCCCAGTCCCGAAGACCATACCCGGAAGCGGCGGAGAAGATCGCTCTCTAAAACCGTAAGTACTGCTTCGTTTTTAAAAAAACTACCCGATTCCCCTAGACAAAATGAGCATCAATCTAATGTTAAAAAAAAATTTCGGGTGAACTCCCGCTTTAAGGCAACACAATAGTGTAAATGGGTCCTGAAGAATTCATAGGCAAAATGATTGGCTAAACCCACAAGGGCTTTTTTTTTTCTACCATAACCTCTCCTCTGGATTTTCAAAATAACAAATGCAAAAATTTTGACTTGGAATGAAACATTTTGTGCCAGCAAAACATTTTTAGTAATTAAATATTGTTTTTTTTATAAAGGTCAATACATCAGATAAAAAAAAGGAACAACTGAAGAAGAAAGAGGGACGGAGGGATTGGGTTGGAGCCATGACACAAGTCATTACAGCATTTATCCCGAGTGTCATTATGGAGCTGTCCATGGTGCTGACTACACATATACTGTACACAGTGCTGCATGGCGGAGCTACAGAGGAGAGCGTCTGCATTTCTAGCAGGTCACTGAGGCATAAAGGAATTGCATGGTTGGGTTCTCCTATGGGAAATAAATGAGGAATAATCACCCCCCTTTGTTGGCTATAGGATGGAAGTGATGATATAAATAACTACTATTTGACACGAACATAAAGAAACCAGGCAGAGTGATAGATAATGATGCAGAGTATACTATATACTGTACACCGATAATAACCACACCGTATAATGATACCAAGTATATATACACCGATAATGATCACACCTCACCGTATAATGATACCGAGTATATATACACCGATAATGATCACACCTCACCGTATAATGATACCGAGTATATATACACCGACAATGATCACACCGCACTGTATAATGATACCGAGTATATATACACCGATAATGATCACACCACACCGTATAATGATACCGAGTATATATACACCGATAATGATCACACCGCACTGTATAATGATACCGAGTATATATACACCGATAATGATCACACCTCACCGTATAATGATACCGAGTATATATACACCGATAATGATCACACCTCACCGTATAATGATACCGAGTATATATACACCGATAATGATCACACCGCACCGTATAATGATACCGAGTATATATACACCGATAATGATCACACCTCACCGTATAATGAGTATATATACACCGATAATGATCACACCGTATAATGATACCGAGTATATATACACCGATAATGATCACACCGCACTGTATAATGATACCGAGTATATATACACCGATAATGATCACACCTCACCGTATAATGATACCGAGTATATATACACCGATAATGATCACACCTCACCGTATAATGATACCGAGTATATATACACCGATAATGATCACACCGCACTGTATAATGATACCGAGTATATATACACCGATAATGATCACACCGCACCGTATAATGATACCGAGTATATATACACCGATAATGATCACACCGTATAATGATACCGAGTATATATACACCGATAATGATCACACCGTATAATGATACCGAGTATATATACACCGATAATGATCACACCGCACCGTATAATAATACCGAGTATATATACACAGATAATGATCACATCTCACCGTAAAATGATACCGAGTGTATATACACCGATAATGATCACACCGCACTGTATAATGATACCGAGTATATATACACCGATAATGATCTCACCGTATAATGATACCGAGTATATATACACCGATAATGATCACACCGCACTGTATAATGATACCGAGTATATATACACAGATAATGATCACACCGCACCGTATAATGATACCGAGTATATATACACAGATAATGATCACACCGCACTGTATAATGATACTAATAGCCAGATTCACGTAGATGCCCGTAACTTTAAGGCGGCGTAGCTTAAGGCATTTAAGCTACGCCACCGTAAGTTAGCGAGGCAAGTACATGATTCACAATGTACTTGCCTGCTAAGTTACGGCGGCGTAGCCTAAAGCGGGCGGGCGTAATGGCGCCTAATTCAAATTTAGCTAAGGGGGCGTGTTTTATGTTAATGGGGCTTGACCTGACTTTTTTGACGTTTTTTTTAACTGTGCATGCGCCGTGCGCCTACATTTCCCAGTGTGCATTGCGGCTACGTCCGCCGCACGGGCCTATTGATTTCGACGTGGACGTAAACGACGTAAATCCCTATTCACGGACAACTTATGCAAACAACGTAAAATTTTCGAATTTCCACGTGGGAACGGCGGCCATACTTAACATTACTATTCCATCTATTTGATGGAATAACTTTAGGCGGCCTATCTCTTACGTAAACGGCGTAAATGTACTGCGGCGGCCGGGCGTACGTTCGTGAATAGGCATATCTACTGATTTGCATATTCTACGCCGACCGCAATGGAAGCGCCACCTAGCGGCCAGCAGAAATATTGCAACCTAAGATAGGACGACGCAAGCCGTCGTATCTTAGATATGTTTAAGCATATCTCTGTTTGAGAATACACTTAAACATAGGTCGGCGTAGATTCTGAGTTAGGTCGGCTTATCTACTGATACGCCGACCTAACTCTACCTGAATCCAGCTATAAGTATATATACACCTGTAGGCAGGTGCAGTCTATTTCCCCCACTGCAGGTGGCTCTCAACTGTAGTGGCAATGTAGGTGGAGGAGGAAGTCGAAAGCAGCCTTGTTCCTTCCTCTATGATCTCCTTGGTCACAGAGAGGCAGTATCCGATTAGGTGCTGGCGTCTCATGTGACTTTGGCAGTTATCTTGGGTCAGGCAAGATCATGGTTCCCTTAGTGCCAGGGAGAGGTTCTAGATGAGTAGGGAAAGTGCAGAGACACGCCATCCTTCCTGGAAGCCTCCCTACTTGGGTACAGACCAGCCAAGTCGTATTCTGCCCCTTGAAAGAGATGCTGTTGGCACACCTGGGGGACCTACTGCTACTATGCATCACTGTGCATCCTGTAAATGTGCATCCCAAGCAAAAATTACTCCTTACACCCCTCCAAGAGGTAGTCTGGTCTTACAAGAAGCTTCAAAGCGTCACAATAATGGTGGAACCCTGAAAGTGACGCCAGGAGAGTGGCTGGTTGCCTTATTCAAGGTCCACAAAGCGAAGGTGTTGGAACAACTCATCAACCTGGGGATAACCCCAATTTCACTCTTCAACCATGCTACCATAGAAGACCTTTACGTGGTACCCCATCACTGCATCTTGAAGGCTCAACCAGGGGTAGAAGTAATTTGCGCCGCACTACAAGCAGCCATGGCCTCGTTAGATGAGTCACAATACAAACTACTGCCAGAACCGCTGGCCATCCCCTTCCAGGGCTATTCTCTACCTCAACAGCAGCTGCTTCCCCAACTACTAAAGAAACACCTACTGGTCTTTGCCACCGGCCCAGAAGACTATGTTGTACAGAGGCCATTGCCTACCAAATTCATATGGGGGACACTCTCCACCTATCCTAGAGCGGTACTGACACATTCCCCCACCCCTGTGCCAGGAGGTCAAGGACTTGCTCCACAATATGCTACAGAGCAGGGCGATTCAATAGAACCGTAGCCCATGGACTGCTCCCAAGGTTCTGGTGTGAAAGACAGAAGACCATAGGCGTGCGCACAGGGTGTGCCAGGTGTGCCTGGGCACACCCTAATCACACCGTGTGGTGCAGATTGCATCAAAATATACTGCGTTAAACGTGCACTAACAGACAGAAATATGCTGCATTAAATGTGCAGTAACACACTGGAATATACTGCATTAAACGTGCAGTAACACACTGAAATATACTGCATTAAGCGTGCAGTAACACACTGAAATATACTGCATTAAGCATGCAGTAACACACTGAAATATACTGCATTAAACGTGCAGTAACACACTGGTATATACTGCATTAAGCATGCAGTAACACACTGGAATATACTGCATTAAAAGTGCAGTAACACACTGGAATATACTGCATTAAACGTGCAGTAACACACTGGAATATACTGCATTAAACATGCAGTAACACACTGGAATATACTGCATTAAGCATGCAGTAACACACTGGAATATACTGCATTAAACGTGCAGTAACACACTGGAATATACTGCATTAAACGTGCACTAACGCACAGAAAAATACAGCATTAAACGGCACATAACACACCAAAATATACCATGTTAAACGTGCACTAATGCACAGAAATATGCTGCAATAAAAGTGCAGTAATACACTGGAATATACTGCGTTAAACATGTCGTAATGCACAGAAATATACTGCGTTAAGTGTGCAGTAATGCACAGAAATAGACCCCTGATATTTCACCAAAGCTCCCTAATGGGGCTCCTAAAATAAATATATAATAAAAATAAAAAACTACTTACACTGTCCACTGCCCTACTGACACCAATCTCTGCCCTACTGACACCTTCCCCCGCTCTGCCGACACCATCAGTATACTGTATATACACATGCAAATATGTTTGAGCTTTGGGGTGCACAGCCTAATGCAATAGGCTGCGCACACCTATGCAGAAGACTGTAATTCTGTGTGGACTACCGCAGGTTACTCATCGGGGTGACTACCCTATACCCCAGGTGGAGGAGTCGCTCATGGCATTGGACTAAGCTAAGTATTTTTCCACCCTTGACTTGTCAAGTGGCTACTGCCAAGTCCCAGTGAGAGATCAAGACTGTGAAAAGACTGCCTTTATCACACCCCTGGGACTATTCAAGTTTAACCGGGGAGTAATGCCTCCAGTATGTTCCAGTACCTAATGGAGAGATGCCTGGGAGATCTTAACTTTGAGACTGAGTTAGTCTACTTGGACAATATCATAGTTTTCTCCAAAACCTTTGAGAAACATGTCAAACATCTGTTCCGGGTGCTGGTGAAGAATACCAAAAGCGAAAGAGGCGGTAAATTAGATCCCAAGTGGGAAAGCACTCTCTATCAGGTTGAGAAGTGGCCCAACTCTATCAAGAGACGGCTTCACCGCAACCTGTTGCAACCCTGTGATGATTGTTCTTCCAAACCTGCCAAAGATAGAGAAGTCTCAGACTCCTTGGCTGTCTTACCAGTACAAGAAGTTCCCGACGAATGGTACCTGCCTTCTCTCGTGCTAGAGCCTCCAGCCCTAGTAGACTCAGAAGAAAGAAGTGTCTGTAGACATCCCCGAGGCCCCTGCAGGCCCAACTGACCGTCTAGGCTCTTTCAAGGAGCCAGCTTCAAGCTTGTGTGAAGGTAGTGTTGCTGCGCCTAACAACCTCCATCTACCCGAAGCTCTGGAATTACTGAAGAAGACTATGCAAATGGAAATTCCACGGTAGACACTGAAGCTCGCTTCCCCAAGCAGTCTGACCATGGTCAGCTTCCTGTAAAGTACTCTAATTATGTTGTTTGAAACATTGTTGCCATTGCCTTAACCATGTTTATTGCAGTTTCCATTGTTCTTTCCTGTGTTGCGATGCCAGGACAGCATCTGTCAAAGAGAAGGGGAGTGTAGACAGGTGCAGTCTATTTTCTCTACTGCAGGTGGCTCTCAACCAAAGCGGCAATGCAAGTGGAGGAGGAAGTCGAGAGGAGCCTCATTCCTCTATAATTTCTCATGTGACATTACTGGCCATCTTGGGTCAGGCAGAGGCTATTTAAGACCCTGGCTCCCAGGTTTGGCACACATTTCGCATGTGGGTAGTGTAGGGACAGGTTACCCATCTGTCAGGGACAGTGCTTAGCATCAGGGAGGGATTTCAGATAAGTAGGGAAAATGCAGGAACATGTTGCGCATTACTGAACTACATTTTCAATACAATTCTGTTCTCTGCACCTGGACTCTGAGTGTTTACTGTATCACACCACACTGCACCTCCCCGCACATCGATAATGATCACGTTTCAGTTAACAGAGATATATATAAACATAGTTATAGAATTCTAGATTCAATTTTCTATATACAGTATACATTTCTTCCTAGACAGAATTGTTGGTGGATGTAAGCAGTCGTTATTAGCTGCTGTAATGAGCTCAACCTTGAAGGATGCATCAAAGTAAAACCTGCACCTTTTTAATGAAAAATTCATATGCCGTGATGTACCATTAAAGTGTATTTCAGACCAAAACATTTTCTCTGGTTTTGACATGAATAGGAAAGGATTAGAACTTCTGGCAGATTTTTACTGCTATCCAGGGCTCCCTTTGCCCTCACTCCCTCATTAATATTTTGCAACTAATTAAGTTAAAGTGATAGTAAAGACTCCGTTTTTTTTTTGTTTAAAAATAACAAACATGTTATACTTACCTGCTCTGTGTAATGGTTTTGCAAAGAGCAGCCCAGATCCTTTTTTTCTGGGGTCCCCTGACGGTGCTCCTGGCCCCTCCCTCTTGCCAAGTGCCCCCATAGCAAGCGGCTTGCTATGGGGGCACCCGAGTCAAGCCGCTGCTCTGTGTGTCCATTCAGACATGGAGCCATAGCTCGGCCCTGTCCTCTCTCTCTGCTCATTGACTTTGATTGACAGCAGCAGGAGCCAATGGAGCCCGCTGTGTGTCTCAGCCAATCAAGAGGGAGAGTCCCAGAGAGTCGAGGGAGGCTCTTGTGCAATCACTGAATTGAGATGGCGCGACCCCCATGGCTGGGCTTAAAGGACAACGTACATATACGTTGATGTGCCCAGCCGTGCCATTCTGCCGACGTATATCAGCGTGAAGGAGTCCTTAAAGTGGAGTTCCACCCATAAATATAACATTACATCAGTAGTTTTAAAAAAATGTCATTAGTCCTTTAAGAAAAAAAAATATTTTTTTTAGATGCCTTCAAAGTGTTGTTGCTAGGCAGAATAGTTAATCTTCCCACTTCCTGCACCTAGGTGCTTAAGCTTCCTAACCTACACCGCACAGACTCCTGGGAATGTAGTGGGTGTAACTTTCCAGGAGTCTGTGCACTCCTAAGTCTCGAAGAATCATGTGACTTGGACAGTACAGGTGCTGAAACCTGATCTGAAACCTATTACACTGCTTGTGCAGCACTGAGCATGTGCGTGATCTGCAAGGCTGAAATCCAGGAAGTCATACAGTCTGGCTTCATGATGCCCACACTTAAGATGGCCCGAGTCAATTTCTATTTTATAAAGTGTCTAAATGCTGTAACAACCTAACAAAACAGACCTTAGTTTACAGACTAACTTTACTAGAATACATTAAGCTTGTGTATTACAGGGGTATTTATATTTAAAAAGTGAAATTGTGGCCGGAACTCCGCTTTAAGTGGCTAAGATAAAAAACCTTCTGCTTTTAGAAGGACTTTAATTGGCAACAGGTCAGTAACATTGGGATTGGGCATAGAAGCCCTGTACACACGGCTGGGAATCCTGTTAGGAAAAAAAAACGTTGGTTTTTCCTGACGGGATTTTTGGTAAGCTTGGCTTGCCTAGCCGTGCATACAGACGGCCATTCAAAAGAACTGCCGTTCTTTTGAATGGCAAGAACGCGGTGACGTCATCAACGATGCCGTCGCCGCCATCTTGCTACACCCTACACTATGCCTTGTATGCTACCATGCATGTGTCGAAGGCTTATCGAGCATGCGCGGGTTTACCTTCGCACAGGTAAGCATACAGACGACCAGTTTTCTCGTCAGGAAACACTCTGCCGGGAATCCCAACGAGAAAATAGAGAGCCGGGTTCTCTATATTGTCCTGTCGGGATTCCCGGGTGTTTTCCTGACAGGAAAACTGCTAGGGAGCTAACACACAGACGGGATTCCCGGCCAAATGCTCTCCACGCAGTTTTCCTGCCGGGAAAACCGGTCGCGTGTACGAGGCTAAAAAGAGCTTCTTAGAGAGCCAGAGATAGTGGACTCTCATTTTAGAGAGTCAGACACGCCCGGGTCCCCGTAAGTAAACAAAGCCGCAATTGCGGCTGCTAAGCAACACTGATCATGAGATCGGTGAATTTTTTTTCACCGATTTCATGCTTTCCAGCCTGGAGGAGAGATGTGGGGTCTTATTGACCCCGCATCTCTCCATAAAGAGGACCTGTCACACACATTCCTATTACAAGGGATGTTTACATTCCTTGTAATAGGAATAAAAGTGATAATAAAAAAAATAAAATTAAAAAAAAAGTGTAAAAAAATAAATAAATATGTAAAAAAAAAAAAAAAAACGCCGCTGTCCCCAGTAGCTCGCGCGCAGAAGCGAACGCTCACGCAAGTCCCGCAGACATATGTAAACGCCGTTTAAACCACATATGTGAGGTATCGCCGCGTGCGTTAGAGTGCCTGCAACAATTCTAGCACTAGATCTCCTCTGTAAATCTAAACTGGTAACCTGTAAAAAATTTCAAAGCGTTGTCTATGGAGATTTTTAAGTACCAAAGTTTGGCGCCATTCCATGAGTGTGCGCAATTTTAAAGCGTGACATGTTAGGTATCTATTTACTCGGTGTAACATCCTCTTTCATATTTTACAAAAAAATTGGGCTAACTTTACTGTTTTGTTATTTTTTTAATTCATGAAACAATTTTTTTCCAAAAAAAAGGCGTTTGAAAAATTATTGCGCAAATACCGTGCAAGATAAAACGTTTCAATGACCGTCGTTTTATTCCCTAGGGTGTCTGCTAAAAAAACATATATAATGTTTGGGGGTTCTGCGTAATTTTCTAGCAAAAAAATTATGATTTGTACATGTAGGAGAGAAGTGCCAGAATAGGCCTGGTATGGATGTGTGTATACAAGCCCGGTATGGAAGCGGTTAAGTACCTACATGTTTGGTATCTATTTACTGGATGCAACATCATCTTTTATATTTAAATAAAAATACTGGATATTATATTTTTTTCGCGCTAAAATTATTTAGTGTATTTTTTTCACAGTAATTTGAGTTCGATAAACAAGTGTGCACATTTTGTGCAACATAAACATTTTATTCTCCAGGGGCTCTGCTTTTTAGAAAATATATAGGCCCGGATTCACATACATTGGCGCATATTTATGCCGGCGTAGCGTATCTAATATACGCTACGCCGACGTAGCGCAGAGAGGCAAGCACCGAATTCACAAAGCACTTGCCTCCCAAACTGCGCTGGGTTCCCTCGGCGTAAGCCGTCGTACGTGGAAGTGGGCGTGAGCCATGCTAATGAGGCGTGACCCCATGCAAATGATGGGCAGAGTGCCATACAAGTACTTAAAACGAACGGCGCATGCGCCGTTCCGTGGACGTATCCCAGTGCGCATGCTCAGAATCATGTCGGAACTACTCCCTAAGATACGACGGATCACTGCCTACGTCGTGAACGTAACCTACGCCCAGCCCTATTCACGTACTACGTAAACAACGTAAAATACGACGGCTGTGTTCCCTGGTCCATACCTTAGCATGAGTTGCGCCTCATATATGGGGAATAACTTTACGCCGGACGTACGACTTACGCAAACCGCGTATATTATGCGCCGGGCGCAAGTACGTTCGTGAATCGACGTATCTCCCTCATTTCCATATTTGAATAGGAAATCAATGGGAGCGCCACTTGCGGCCAACGTAAATATGCGCCCACGATACGCCGGCGTAGGAAAGTTACGTCGGTCGAATGAAGCCTATTTTCAGGCGTATCTCAGTTTATGGGCATGGCGCATAGATACGACGGCGCATATTTACACTTATGCGGCGTATCTCGAGATACGTCGGCGTAAGTGCTTTGTGAATCCGGGCCATTATGTTTGGGGTTTTTAAATAACTTTCTAGCAAAACAAAAATACGCTTATTAAAATGCGTGTGGGAAAAAAAAAAAATTTGCCCAGGACAGCAAGTGGTTAAATTGCAGCTTTGGCTTCTGTTCCACATGTATCCACCAGGTGGCAGTCAGAATACATATAAAATTGTGGGTGATGTTACTTGTGTTCCTGTAATCATATACAGTATTTGTAATAAAGCTTCAAGTCGCAGCACGCTCTTGTAGCACTAGCCTGTACTGGTGCAGCTGATGACGACAACCATATAATGGAACACCTGTCAGGTTTTTATTACTGTCTAGATCCCCATTAGGGAGGTTCATCCATCGTCTCTATTTGTCTTGTTTGCCATTATAACTGAAAGTGTAAGTGAAGAAAATCCCAAATGTTGGGTTGTCACCAGAACAGGAATAGAGGAGAAATCTTCCAATGGGGACACTAGTTCTGGTAACAACCAGGGATTTCCTCATTTTGCATGGATTTCCTTTCACTTCCTGTTTTGGCTATGGGACAGGAAGTGAAGGGAAATCTCCCCAGTGGGACACAGATGGCAAAAAAATGAAAGGGGTTATAACCCTTCCTTACTCTGACCGCAATGAAAAAATGTTTTGTTTCCTCCCACACCTCTCTTTTTTTTCCTCCCCTGGACCCAGTGTAGGGAGACACAACTCTAGTGCAAGGTTGGTTCCAGACAGAGGCGTAACAAGAACCTTCAGGGCCCTGGTGTAGGGCCCCCCTCCTTCTATTTCTGGGAGGGCATCCATGGACATCCTCCCAGAATCCTCCTTCGGACACAGCTGATCACAGATCATGGTAAAGGGCCAAATCACAGCGGTCCAGTGGCGTATCATCCATGTGTGCAGGGTGTTCACTGCACACAGGCCCCCAAAAAGGGCACTGTGACCCACCCTGCACACATGGATAATTATCCCTTGACAGCCGGGGATGATCGGTGCAGTGGGGGGACAGTTGCAAGGACCGATCTCCCTTTATGGCTTTTCAGACAGCTGCTTCTCCTCCTCTACCTCCTGCGGCAGTCAGCTGAAATGCCATACAGGGAGATCAGTGCTCACAGCTGTCCCCCTGCCGTAGTGCCACACTGATCATTATCCCGATCTGCCATGTCCGCCTCCTCCAGCTCCTGTGTCATCCGGCCCGCTGTGTGCTCCTCCTCCACCCCCCCCCCCCCCCGCAGCCGGCCTCCCTCCTGTCAGGATGGAGAGCGGCAAATATGCATTTACCGACCCTTCCTTTTCTGTTTAGACCCCTGATATGTCTGTTTAGACCCCTGATATTTCACCAAAGCCTGACACCACCCTGCCCTACTGACGCTGTCCACAGTCCCAACCCCCTCCCTCCCAAAAAGCATTGTGAATTTTTTTTTTAAACAAATTAAATTGTAAAAAAAAAAACATAAAAATTAAACTATTGACACCATCCACTGACCTACTGACACCATCTACTACAGTGTGAAGCCCAGCAGCTGAATTTGATCATTCAACTCATGTTTTTCACGCTTCCTGCGTGTGCACACAAGAGGAGGGGGGGGGGAGAAGGAGCAGATTGTCTCTCTTGTCTCCCAGGCATGCAAGGGAGGAGGGGAGAGGGGAGTCAGTGCAGGCTCTGAGCTGTATGAGAGAGAAGCTCTCAGCTCAGAGCTGGTTGAGCAACCCCGCTGCCCCCGGCCAAGAGTGGCTGGATGCCAGGGCCTGGTTACAAGTGTGTCCCCTGCGACCCTGGTAGTTCCACCACTGGCACCATATGATACTGCAAGAATAAGTGGCCACCCTGACACAGGAAAACTGGGGCAGCAGTCATGGCACCAGCTTAAACAAGAAGAAGAATAGATGCTGTTATTTTTCAACTTCCTTTAACAGGCTAAGCTGTCAAGCAAAAGTGGCAGTTAAAGGTTTGAGACTTACTATTGACAGGGGTGCTTACAATGGTCAGTTTTTATTAATTAATGTAAAACCTGTATCCCAAAAGGGGAAAAAAAACAGTTTACTGTGTAGCATCCTGGGGGTTTAGTCAGGGAGATCCTCCCCAAATTCCTTGTCAGGGGTAACTACCATAGTTAAATTGTTAGAGATCCATTGATTTCTCCCTAAGTTTGGCCTTGTTGTACTTTTCTCTTCTTCTTCTAGGTGGCCGGGCACTTGGTGGTACTAGATATGAGAAATACAACTCAAGGTCAGGTTATGGGTATATGGGGTACCTCAGCCAATGGGCAGGGGTTTTCTTGAATGCTGCTGTCCACTGGTATGAAATCTGTAAAGCAGCAGTGCCTACTCACAGGGCATAGTGACTACGTGTCACAGAATTCAGGGAAGTAAATGTGAGGGATCTTCACAAAGTACCGTATTTATCGCGGTATAACGCGCTCCCGTGTATACCGCGCCCTCAAACCTGTGGAAAAAAGTTTTTTTTGTACTTACAGTTTTGGTGTCTTGCGCGGCGTCCATCAGCGGCCTCGTCGGGTCCGGCATCCTTCTGCGGCTTCGGGTATCCTCTTCGTCGGGTTCGGCGTCCTTCTGCGGCTTCGGGTGTCCTCTTCGTCGGGTCCGCCGTCCTTCTGCGGCGTCCTCGCGTCCTCCCCGCTCGTTTCCCGCGCCGAGTTTGAATACTGCGCCGACATATACAGAGCGCAGTACACTCGTGTATTTCGGCAATGCTCGGCAACTCTCGCGCTGACGTCCTGTACGTTCAGGACGTGAGCGCGGAAGAACCCGAGACTGCCCGACTATACCCGAGTGTACTGCGCTCGGTATATGTCGGCGCAGTATTCAAAACTCGGCGCGGGAAAGCGGGTATCGGTGTATACCGCGCACCCACGATTTTGCCCTGATTTTCAGGGCAAAAAAGTGCGCGGTATACGCCGATAAATACGGTAGGTTTACAAACTTCATGATTATTTGCATAAATTGGACAGCACAGTGGCTAAGTGGTTAGCACTTCCACCTAACAGCACTTGGGTTGCCGGTTCAAATGCCAACCACAGCACTACCTGCCTGGAGTTTGCATGTGCTCCATGTTCCTGTGTTGGTTTACTGCAGGTACTCTGGTTTCCTTAGACATGCTGATTGGTCAATTTGCTCTAGTATATGTATGTAAGTTAGGGACCTTAGATTGAGAGCAGGGACTGATGTGAATATATAATATATATGTAAATTGATGGTGCTATATTGGTACCTGTAATAAATAAACCACTTGCCGACGGCTGGATGTCTATAGACGTCCTCGGCTTTGTGAGGATATCTGAATGATGGGTGCAGCTACAGGCATCATTCAGATATTGCCGTTTTCGGCCGGCGATTCCCTACACCATAAGAACGATCATAGCGGCTATTTCACCGCTTGATCGTTCTTACAGGTGGCGAGAGGGGACAGCTCCCGCCCTCTGGTGCTTCTACCGACTCACCTGAGGGATCGATGAAGAGGATCCGCCAGCCCCGGTTATTGACCATAGAGATTTCCGGCAGACCAGATGGTCGCCGGAGTCTCTATGATCGTCGGAGGCTGGGCGCGATGTTATGACGTCACGCCCGGCCTCTGCATAAAAAAAAACCGGCGCCGCTTCAGCTAGGAAGCGGTGATCATTTTTTCTTATTCTTTTTTTTTTTGGGGCTTTTTTTTTTTTAGGCTTCCCAGCCTAGCGGTGAGATGTGGGGTCTTATTGACCCCATATATCACTGTAAAGAGGTCCGATCATGTCATATTCCTATTACAAGGGATGTTTACATTCCTTGTAATAGGAATAAAAGTGATCAAAATTTTTTTTTTTTAAAGTGTCAAAATAAAAAAAGGAAGTAAAATTAACAATAATTTTATTTTATTTTTTAAAGTGCCCCTGAAGCGAACGCATCCGTAAGTCCCGCCCACATATGAAAACCGTGTTCAAACCACACATGTGAGGTGTTGCCGTGAACGTTAGAGCGAGAGCAATAATTCTAGCCCTAGACCTCCTCTGTAACTCAAAACATGTAACCAGTAAAAAAATGTAAAGCGTCGCCTATGGGGATTTTTAAGTACCGAAGTTTGGCGCCATTCCACGAGCGTGTGCACCATTGTTGGTGTCAGTGGGAGGAATAGTGCCTCATTGCTGATATCAGTGGAAGAACAGTGCCTCATTGTTGGCGTCCCTGGGAGAAATAGTGCCCCATTGTTGATGTCAGTAACATGAATTATGCCCCATTGATGGTGTCAGTGAGAGGAAACGTGCCCCAAAGACCCAATAAAAGCAAGCAAAGGGCCACAGTTTGGAGGCCACTGCTTTAAATGATGGAGTTACATAGCTGACTAAATCTGTCACTGAAAGATTACATTCCACAATATTATATAAATCACGTTTCATGAACATTCCTCGCGTGGCAACAATATTTCTTGCTGTACCCTTCATCAGCATTTTTCTTGGTGAAGTGGTGACAATGTACCATTTATTACATTCTAGCACACTGGCATTGTTATTATTTGTGCTCCATGTTCCAATAGAGAATCATGCTGTACAGATCCCAGATTATAATGTTACACGGATTTCCGAGAACATATAAAAGAACTACAAGGGCAATTTTGCTAATAAGAGTTTTAACCACTTGCTGATCGCGCTATAGCCGAATGACAGCTACACCGCGGTCGTCTAGTTCTGGGACGACGCAATACGATGGGTTCTCGTGAACGCTCTTCTGCAGCGGGCGCGCTCTGTGATTGAAGTGTCCGGAGGCTAAGGCCCCGTACACACGAGAGGATCGATCCGCTGGAATTGATCCGCGGACCGGCTCCAGCGGATAGATCCCCTGGTGTGTACGATCCAGCGGATCTGTTTCCGCGGATTTTTGTCCCCGGGGATGGATTTCCAGCGGATCAAAATTTCTTGACATGCTAAGAAATCGATCCGCTGGAATCCATTCCAACGGATTGATCCGCTGGTCTGTACAGACTCACCGGATCAATCCGTCCGAATCCATCCCCCGCATGCGTCGTAATGATTCGACGCATGCGTGGAATTCCTTATATGACAGCGTCGCGCACGTCGCCGCGTCATCATCGCGGCGACGGCGCGACACGTCACCGCGGACGGAATTCCGCTGGGATTTTGATCTCATGGTTAGTACAACCATGAGATCAAAATCCGCCAGAGGATTTATCCGCGGAAGCGGTTCCCCGAACGGTTTCCGCGGATAAATCCTCTCGTGTGTACCCGGCCTAAGAGCCAATCACCGGTGACACCAGACATGCTAAGCACTGTGCTCATTTACTAAATAGTTTGGCTTACATGAAATCTATACTGAGATAATAATGAGAGTTGCCATTGATGACAAAAAAAGTCAGAGGCCCGGAATCTTGAACGAGTCCGAGCCGTCGTATCTATGCGCCTGATTCTTAGAATCAGTTACGCATAGATTTATATTAGATCCGACTGGCGTAAGTCTCTTACGCCGTCGTATCTTAACTGCATATTTACGCTGGCCGCTAGGGACGTGTACGCGAATTCACGAACGTACGCCCGGCAGCGACGCAGTACATATACGCCGTTTACGTTAGGCTTTTCCCGGCGTAAAGTTACCCCTGCTATATGAGGCGTAGATGCGGCGTACCAATGTTAAGTATGGACGTGGTTCCCGCGTCGAATTTAGAAAGTTTTACGTCGTTTGCGTAAGTCGTTCGCGAATAGGGCTGGGCGTCATTTACGTTCACGTCGAAAGCATTGGCTTCTTGCGGGTTAATTTGGAGCATGCGCACTGGGATACTTTCACGGACGGCGCATGCGCCGTTCGTAAAAAGCGTCATTTACGTGGGGTCACATAAAATTTACATAACACACGCCCACATCTACCACATTTGAATTAGGCGGGCTTACGCCGGCCTATTTACGCTACGCCACCGCAACTTTGGTTTGAGAATACGGCACTTGCCTGTCAAAGTTGCGAGGCGTAACGTAAATAGGATACGTTACGCCCGCACAAAGATACGCGCATCTACGTGAATCCGGGACAATATATTTTACCTGGAGTTACACTTTAGCCTTCAGATTTTGTTTTACGTGTGTGGAAATGTACACTCAGGCCTGGTTCCCACCCATGCAGGTTGCAGTCAGGGCCGCCATCAGGGGGGTACAGGTATTACACCTGTAAGGGGCCCGGACGTTTTTTTTTTGTCTAACACCCCCCACCTTTAGCAACTCGCGGCAGGGGCCACTCAACCCCCCCCCCCCGTTTTTGTCTGACTTTAGCAACTCGCGGCAGGAGAGTGAAGAGAAGACTTGACGTCGTTTTGTTCGTCAGCACCAACCCTCCCCGTCCCGCTTATCATCTTGCGGCAGGAGAGAGAAGAGAAGAGATGACCCTTTCGTTACCACAACCCCCCCCCCCCCCTGCTTATCTCGCAGCAGGAGTGAGGAGCCCCCCCCGGTACTCTGCTCCAGGGGGCCCTGCCTAAAGCTGTGTAAGGGGCCCCAACATTTGTCATGGCTGCCCCGATTACAGTTTGCATATTTCAGGTATTGAAAATACACGCTTTTGATCCATTGAAGTCTATGGAACCAAAAACCAGAAAAAAGTCCCTGGCCCGGATTCAGGTAGATTTGCCCCTTATTTGCGGAGGCGCAGGGCAGCGTTTTTGCCCTGCGCCCCCGCAAATTTACTGCGCTACCCGCGATTCACGGAGCAGTAGCTCCGTAAATTGCGTGTGCGCTGTGTAAACTTGCCCTGCGTAAGGGCGCCTAATGTAAATGATCCCGTAGGGGGCGGGAATCATTTAAATTAGGCGCGCTCCCACGCCGAGCGTAGAGCGCATGCTCCGTCGGGAAACTTTCCCGACGTGCATTGCGGCAAATGACGTCGCAAGGACGTCATTTGCTTCAAAGTGAACGTGAATGGCGCTGGACGCTATTCACGTTCACGAATCACTTACGCAAATTACGTAAAATTCGAACGTCGCGACGCCGGAACGACGGGTATACTTTAGCATTGGCTGCCCCTGCTATTAGAAAGGGCAGCCTTACGCTAAACACGCCGTACGGAAACAACGTAAATTGTGTACTCAGGGCTCGCGCAACATTGTGAATCGGTGTTAGTATGTGATTTGCATACTATACACTGAGCACAATGGGAGCGCCCCCTAGCGGTCATCGCTAGAATGCAGCCTAAGATATGCGTGGCATAAGAGCCTTATGCCACGCAGATTTTAGGCTGCAGTCGGTGTTACGATGTTCCTGAATCAGGAGCATTCGTAACGCCGGGGCAAGTAAGCAATTGCGCTGTGTAACCTATGGTTACACAGGCGCAATTGCTACTTAAATCCGGGCCCCTGTCCCTTTCCATAAAATGCACAGATGTGAACCTGACCCATAGGAAACCATGTTAAATGGACCGTAGTGTGTTTCTGCAAAAGGCCAGGCCTAAAGCTAGGTTTACAAGTTCCTGCTGAGGCATGTTGTATTAAAGTGGTTGTAAACCCACAAAAAAAAAACGATCTCCTAAACCGTGTAGGTTTAGGAGATATTCACGGTAGCTACAGGTAAGCTTTATTATAGGCTTACCTGTAGTGAAAAGTGGTTGTAAAGGGTTTACAACCACTTTAATGGACATGCTTTTATTTTATTTGTATGTATTATAATAAATGGGCCGGCAACACACCTCAATGTCCCAGAAAACAGACCTACACCTTTTCTGCAGTGCACCTCGCACTAGTGCGTTGCCGCTCATTGCGCTGCACAGTAATACATGTCTGTCAGCAGGTTGCGCTGGGGTTCTATTCAAAGTGAACAGCGCTGCATCACACCAATACAAGTAATCAGGGCCCCTGATAAGGAGGTAGCACCAGTCCTCCTGTGCACTGGGCCTGGATCAGTGGGGGGGGGGGGGGGGGGGAGACAAGCGTCAGGGAAATCAGATGTGGGCAGGATAGGGGGTGATTGATGCAGCAGGAGTGCAAATATAGGAACTGACCCCCTGTGTGTGTGTCTCCCTGCATCAGTTGAAAGCTGGCCTCTCCTCCTCTCCCTCCTGCTGACTTTCAGCTGCTGCAGGGAGAGACACACAGGGGATTGGTTTCTGTAATTGCCCCCCACCCTTCTTATCACCCTCTCTGTGCATCATCCTCTAACCCAGTGGCAGCCCGCCCATAGGGGGCGCCCGGCGCCGTCCCCCCTCCTGCAGGCACAAAATATATATATATATATATATATATATATATATATATATATATATTTTTTTTTAAATGGCCCCTTTAAGGAAAAAAAAAATGTTCTTTAATAAAATCAGATTAGGCGCCGGACACCAGTGCCCTAGGTAGCGCCACGTCAATGCAATCACAAGATTGCAGACGTGGCGCTTCATTTGCAGGCTTTTATCCCGCCTTGCGGCGCATTGCAAAGCGCCGATTAGCTTCCCGTGCGTCCGGATCCACTATGGGTGCCGGGAGCATTGCTATTGCTGTTACTTACGGGTTTCGTCTTATAGACGAAAATCGGACGTGACGTTACGCGGCAGCTCCGCTCTTTACACTGCCCGAGTGGAGCTGCCAAGGTAAGCAGAGCTGCCTCATGGTTCATTCATAATACTGATTGGAATTCTGTAGTGTCTGACTCTGATCGACCCCAAAGTCATCAGCAGTGCACTGGTCCTGGAGTTATCCCCACCCATCCACCTTGGAGCCTGTTATTGTAGTTAGACTGCTGGGACTTGTAGTTCTTCATCTTCTCCTGGGGCTCAGGTGCATGCAATCCACCATCTTTGTCCAGTTTTTCTCTCACTGCTGGGACTTGTAGTCCCATAGATGGTGGATTGCATGCACCTGAGCCCCAGGAGAAGATGGAGAACTACAAATCCCAGCAGGTTATACATACAATAAGGCTCTGAGGTGGATGGGTGTGGATTGCATGCACCTGAGCCCCAGGAGAAGATGGGGAACTACAAGTCCCAGCAGGTTATAATATAAGGCTCCGAGGTGGATGGACGTCTGGACACCCATCCACCTCGGAGCATTATATTATAACCTGCTGGGACTTGTAGTTCTCCATCGTCTCCCGGGGCCCAGGTGCATGCAATCCACCATCTTTGTCCAGTTTTTCTCTCACTGCTGGGACTTGTAGTCCTATAGATGGTGGATTTCATGCACCTGAGCCCCAGGAGAAGATGGAGAACTACAAGTCCCAGCAGTGAGAGAAAAACTGGACAAAGATGGTGGATTGCATGCACCTCAGCCCCAGGAGAAGATGGAGAACGACAAGTCCCAGCAGGTTATAATATTAGGCTCCGAGGTGGATGGATGTCTGGACACCCATCCACCTCAGAGCCTTATATTATAACCTGCTGGGACTTGTAGTTCTCCATCTTCTCCTGGGGCGGCGGCTTAGCGTAAATAGGCCGGCGTAATCCCGCCTAATTTAAATGTGGAAGATGTGGGCGTGTATTATGTAAATGTATTGTGACCCCACGTAAATGACGCTTTTTCCGAACGGCGCATGCACGTAAATGACGTCCAGCCCTATTCGCAAACGACTTACGCAAACGACGTAATCGACGGAAAAATTGACGCTGGCCCGACGTCCATACTTAACATTGGCTGCGCCCCATATAGCAGGGGTAACTTTACGCCGGAAAAAGCCTAACGTAAACGGCGTATCTGTACTGTGTCGGCCGGGCGTACGTTCGTGAATAGGCGTATCTAGCTGATTTACATATTCTAGGCGTAAATCAGCGTACACGCCCCTAGCGGCCAGCGTAAATATGCAGTTAAGGAGTAGGAGACTTACGCCGGTCGTATCTTAGCAACATTTAAGAGTATCTCAGTTTGAGTTGCGACGGCCCAGATTCGAACTTACGACGGCGTATCTACAGATACGCCCGTCGTAAGTCTTTCTGAATCTGGCCCAATGTGTCCAAAATAAAATAAAAAATCGAATCTGTTCTCTGAATTGTATTTAAAATAAAAGCAGCAACAGATTAACAACCATAAACAAAAAAGACGCTTCTTGATTCCTGCTACGTCTGCGTTATAATTGGCGTGTTGTACGGCTGTATCAGAGCATGGAATAGATTCGGCATTTCTTTATTGGTACAATTGACGTAGATTGCTCGGAGGTCACCTGCGTGTCCACGGTGGAACATTTGCGCTGCTAATCACAATGACTTGGAGTGACCAATCCTATGGGGGGGAGGAAGGCTGGGAGGCGCAGGGAGGAGATAATGAGATATGATGGAGGAGAAGAAGAAGGAGGGGGGGAATCAGAGGAAATCTTTACATCCGTAGCATCAGCATCACTGCAACAGGGAGACACAACACACAGTGACGGAGCCAGGTGACAATCGCAGGCCCAGAAACACAGCGTTATAGGTAAGAGAATATTAGGATGAAATATATTATAATGGGTGATTGTAAGCAGGGGATGCAATGTGTATTGATCAGGTGGGAGGAGGATGCAGATAATGGGAGAAAGTGATACAGAAGCAGGAAAGGTGATGCTGGTCTGGGATTTTGTATGCGGAAAAGGCAATGAGATTGCAGAGGACTGACACCGAGACAGAGAGACAGAGAGAGAGAGAGGGAGAGAGAGAGACAGAGAGAGAGACAGAGAGGGAGAGAGAGAGAGTGAGAGAGAGAGAGGGATCAACAGGTTGAAGAGGACCAGATATAAGTGTAACTGCACTGCAGTCTTCAAACCTATATGGGTCAATTTCCAGCCATATATGGCAGCATCGCATTCTATCTGCCGCAGTGTTTCCCTTCGATCTTAGACAGGTCTACTACCCCACTAAGCCATGGCTTGCTTGCTATTCCAGAATGGGGTGTTTAACCACTTAACCCCCGGACCATATTGCTGCCCAAAGACCAGAGCACTTTTTGCGTCGCTTTAACTGACAATTGCGCGGTCGTGCGACGTGGCTCCCAAACATAATTGGCGTCCTTTTTCCCCACAAATAGAGCTTTCTTTTGGTGGTATTTGATCGCCTCTGCGGTTTTTAGTTTTTGCGCTATAAACAAAAATAGAGCGACAATTTTGAAAAAAAATAATAATATTTTTTACTTTTTGCTGTAATATATATCCCCCCAAAAATATATAAAAAAAAACGTTTTTTTTCCTCAGTTAAGGCCGATACGTAGTCTTCTACATATTTTCCGTAAAAAAAATCGCAATAAGCGTTTGTTGATTGGTTTGCGCAAAAGTTATAGCGTTTAAAAAATAGGGGGTATTTTTATGGCATTTTTATTAATATTTTTTTTACTAGTACTGGCGGTGATTAGCGATTTTTTTTCGGTACTGCGACATTATGGCGGACACTTTTGACACATTTTTGGGACCATTGGCATTTTTAGAGTGATCAGTGCTATAAAAATGCATTGGATTACTATAAAAATGCCACTGGCAGTGAAGGGGTTAACACTAGGGGGCGGGGAAGGGGTTAAGTATGTCCCTGGGTGTGTTCTAACTGTAGGGGGGGTGGCCTCACTAGGGGAAATCACTGATCTTCTGTTCATACATTGTATGAACAGAAGATCAGCATTTTCCCCCCCTTTACAGGACCGGGAGCTGTGTTAACACACACAGCTCCCGGTCCCCGCTCTGTAACGAGCGATCGCGTGTGCCCGGCGGCGATCGCGCCCGCTGGGCACGGGAGTCGGGGGCGAGCGCGGGGCACGTGCCTCCGGCGGCGCGTGTGCAGCCCTAGTGGCCTGCGAGAGAGCCGACGTAGAGCTACGGGCTCTCGCGCAGGGGAGCAGACCTGCCGCCGTAAAACGACGGCGGCTGGTCGGCAAGTAGTTAAAGGTTTTAAAATTGCAGGATAATGTGAAATGCGTAGAAATTACAGGAAAACTTATTGTAAATTTAAAGTGTATACCCCAGGCAAATGTTTATATTGCACATCAATAAGGTGTGGAAATCATTAGATGCTCGCTGTTGATCCTGCCCGTTCTCTCCAAGACACAATCACTTCCTTTACAAAGGGCTGACAACGCTGCAAGACCTTTGATGGGACCGCGGCAGCGTTGTCAGCTCTCCCCCAAGGTGATTTGGCCCTGTGGAGATGTAATCCTATGCGGGAGGAGGATGCAGAGTCCCAACTCATCGGCTACGCAGGGAGGCTGAACGGTCACGTGACTGCAAGAAAACCCCCCCCCAATAGGAAAAGTATCTGGCTGCCGAATTTTTCAACAGCTTGGATAGCATTGTGGTGCCAATCCGTGATCTGCAGTTGCTGTAGCTTTCCCAGCTACTTTTTTGTATTATGTTTATTACTGTTATACAGGATTTATTAGTAAGACCTCATCTGGAATATGCAGTTCAGTTTTGGGCCCCAGTTCTCAAAATGGATATCGGGGGACTGGAGAAAGTGCAGAGAAGGTCAACCAAACTGATAAGAGGCATGGAGGAGCTCAGCTATGAGGGAAGATTAGAGGAACTAAATCTATTCACTCTTGAGAAGAGGAGAATAAGGGGGGATATGATCAACATGTACAAATATATAAGAGGTCCATATAGTGAACTTGGTGTTGAGTTATTCACTTTACGGACAACACTGAGGACAAGGGGGCACTCTTTACGTCTAGAGTCTCCAAATACGGAAAGGTTTCTTCGCAGTAAGAGCTGTGAAAATGTGGAACAGACTCCCTGCAGACGTGGTTCTGGCCAGCTCAGTAGATTGCTTTAAGAAAGGCCTGGATACTTTCCTAAATGTACATAAAATAACTGAGTACTAACATTCATAGGTAAAGTTGATCCAGGGAAAATCCGATTGCCTCTCGGGGGATCAGGAAGGAATTTTCCCCCCTGCTGTAGCAAATTGGATCATGCTCTGCTGGGGTTTTTCGCCTTCCTCTGGATCAACTGTGGGTGAAGGATTGGGTATATGGGATTGTACTGTGTTTGTTATTTTATTTACTTTATGGTTGAACTAGGTGGACTTGTGTCTTTTTTCAACCTGATTAAATATGTAACTATAAAGCGCCAACAGTTTGCACTTTACAAAATAAAGGGCGATAGTACAGTTCTAATACAATTTAAATGAAAGGGTTAGGAGGGCCCTGATCCCAAAAGCTTGCAATCCACTTTAAATAGTATCGATAGGGCATATTTATAAAGCAGCAAATGTGCCATTCACCAAACATCTGATGCGGGTGAATCATCCTATTGAATGTGTTGTAACATACTAAAAAGTAATTCACCATCAATAAATATTTGATGGATTTAACACTCGCGCTTTTATAAATTTGCTCCTATAGCCTTTGCTATAGATCAGTGGTCTCCAAACTGCGGCCCGAGGGCCAAATGTGGCCCTTTGCTTGCCTTTATCCCTTTATTACTCCCACTAATATGAGGCACAATTCCTCCTCATCAACAGTGGGGCACCATTACTTCCACACTAACTTTGATTGGATACTATTCCTTCTACTACCGTATTTATCGGCGTATACCGCGCACTTTTTTGCCCTGAAAATCAGGGCAAAATCGTGGGTGCGCAATATACGCCGATACCCGCGCCGAGTTTGAACCACTGCGCCGGCATATACCGAGCGCAGTACACTCGGGTATAGTCGGGCAGGCTCGGCTCCTCTCGCGGTCACGTCCTGGGCGTACAGGACGCACAGGATGTGACCGCGAGAGGAGCCGAGCCTGCCCGACTATACCCGAGTGTACTGCGCTCGGTATATGCTGGCGCAGTGGTTCAAACTCAGCGCGGGAAGTGAGGATCGAGCGGGGAGGACACCACGGTGGCCGCAGAAGGACGCCGGACCCGACGAGGAGGACACCACCGAAGCCACAGACGGACGTCGGACCTGATGTAAATAATACATTATTGCTTATGTCCCCCGCCAGCTCTAAGACTGAGAACCGAGCGTTTAAAGACCTCTGATTGCTCGGTTCTCAGAGCCCCTTGAGCAGAGAGCAGGTGACTCACCCCCCACCCCGCTGAGAGGCTAAGCCAGGTGCCAGTCCAGGGTTGTAGGCGGATCCCGACTTGATTGTCACGATCTTGCCCCAGCCGGCACCGGCTCTGTGACGTCAGCCGACAGTGGGCTTCAGTCCGCTGTCTGCTGAAAATGGGTCACATGAGTGCAGAACAAAATGTACTCCTGTGATTCACAGGAGAAGCACAGCCAAACAAGCTTTGGCTGTACTTCTCCTTTAATTATATACACTGTGTGCCTGGGGGACAGCTGTATTTGCTCATTACGTGCTCAGTCCCTGATTCCTACTTTGCAGTGCTGCACAAGGGAAAACAACGCTCTGCCCGTGTGGCTGATATTGTATCTCAATGGCTGTTAATGTGTATGTAAAGCCTAACAATGTACTTCTCTTATTTCCTGCTTTGTGGTCTATTAAATATACCATTGAATGTGTTTCATTATATCTGTCCGATAACATAGCTCCCAACTGTCCCTGATTTCAAAGGACTGTCCCCGATTTGGAGCAATGTCCCTCTGTCCCTCTTTCCTCCTCATTTGTCCCTCATTCCTCCTCACTTGTCCCTCATTCCTCCTCATTTGTCCCTCATTCCTCCTCATTTGTCCCTCATTCCTCCTCATTTGTCCCTCATTCCTCCTCAACCGTCCCTCATTCCTCCTCACTTGTCCCTCATTCCTCCTCACTTGTCCCTCATTCCTCCTCATTTGTCCCTCATTCCTTCTCACTTGTCCCTCATTCCTCCTCATTTGTCCCTCATACCTCCTCATTTGTCCCTCATTCCTCCTCACTTGTCCCTCATTCCTCCTCATTTGTCCCTCATACCTCCTCATTTGTCCCTCATTCCTCCTCACTTGTCCCTCATTCCTCCTCATTTGTCCCTCATTCCTTCTCACTTGTCCCTCATTCCTCCTCATTTGTCCCTCATTCCTCCTCATTTGTCCCTCATTCCTCCTCACTTGTCCCTCATTCCTCCTCATTTGTCCCTCATTCCTCCTCACTTGTCCCTCTTTCCTCCTCACTTGTCCCTCATTCCTCCTCATTTGTCCCTCATTCCTCCTCACTTGTCCCTCATTCCTCCTCACTTGTCCCTCATTCCTCCGCATTTGTCCCTCATTCCTCCGCATTTGTCCCTCATTCCTCCTCATTTGTCCCTCATTCCTCCTCACTTGTCCCTCATTCCTCCTCACTTGTCCCTCATTCCTCCTCACTTGTCCCTCATTCCTCCTCACTTGTCCCTCATTCCTCCTCACTTGTCCCTCATTCCTCCTCACTTGTCCCTCATTCCTCCTCATTTGTCCCTCATTTTAGTCTGATCCATATAGTTGTACATAAAATGCATTTGTTTATCTTTGAAAAAGAGTTTCACAGTGCTAATTCTTTCAGACAAATTCTAAATTGCTGCATTTGTAAATTTTAAAAGCCAATATTAGGAAATAGTAGTGGTTAAAAAAAAAAAAACCCTTGCGGATTAAATTAACCTTTTTCATGGTTAAAGGGGGTGGAAAGGTAAAAAAAAAAAAAATCCTAAATCGCTTCCTTTACCTTAGTGCAGTCCTCCTTCACTTACCTCATCCTTCCATTTTGCTTTTAAATGTCCTTATTTCTTCTGAGAAATCCTCACTTCCTGTTCTTCTCACTGTAACTCCACACCGTAATGTGAGGCTTTCTCCCTGGTGTGGAGTGTCGTGCTCGCCCCCCTCCCTTGGACTACAGGAGAGTCAGGACACTCTCTATGTTGCAGATAGAGAAAGGAGCTGTGTGTTAGTGGGCATCCTGACTCTCCTATAGTCCAAGGGAGGGGACGAGCACGACACTCCACACCAGGGAGAAAGCCTCGCGTTACGGTGTGGAGTTACAGACAGAAGAACAGGAAGTGAGGATTTCTCAGAAGAAATAAGGACATTTAAAAGCAAAATGGAAGGATGAGGTAAGTGAAGGAGGACTGCACTAAGGTAAAGGAAGCTATTTAGGGGATTTTTTTTTACCTTTACAACCCCTTTAATTCTCCTTTAAGGGGGTGTGACAATGGGTGTGTCCCATGCCTACATACGTTTGCTAGTAGGTGTCCCGCATTCCCATCTCAAAATGTTGGGAGGTATGCGATAAGTGCAAGGAAATACCTATTGATCTGGTCAGAATGCAGGGCTGTCCTGTCATATGCACTTCAAAATCCGGAAGTGCCGGGTTTTTCTTTTCATCCCTGATGGCTAAACAGAGTTTTAGGGAAGAGAAGGGTAGGTGAATATTGGCAGTCGCTGGGGATTTTTTATTTTTTTTCCTGTATTTGGCGGAATCTGAGTTGTGTGTCTGACTGAGGAGCAGATGGAGTGTCTAGCTGAGCAGACAGGAAAAGGGTTAAGTATAAATATATCTAGGCTAATCTGCAGGATAAAGCCTCAATAAGGAGCAACAGGTTAAGCTCAGGAGCCGGGTTACTGTAATAAGATATTACAGGAGTAATAAGACTCGGGAGTCTGGTTACTGTAATAAGATATTACAGGGGTAATGAGACACTCAGGAGCCGGGTTACTGTAATAAGATATTACAGGGGTAATAAGACACTCAGAAGCCGGGTTACTGTAATAAGATATTATAGGGGTAATAAGACACTCAGGAGCCGGCTTACTGTAATAATATATTACAGGGGTAATAAGACACTCAGGAGCCGGGTTACTGTAATAATATATTACAGGGGTAATAAGACACTCAGGAGCTGGGTTACTGTAATAATATATTACAGGGGTAATAAGACACTCAGGAGTTGGGTTACTGTAATGAGATATTACAGGGGTAATAAGACACTCGGGAGCCGGGTTACTGTAATAAGATATTACGGGGGGTAATAAGACACTCAGGAGCTGGGTTACTGTAATAAGATATTACAGGGGTAATAAGACACTCAGGAGCTGGGTTACTGTAATAAGATATTACAGGGGTAATGAGACACTCAGGAGCCGGGTTACTGTAATAAGATATTACAGGGGTAATAAGACACTCAGAAGCCGGGTTACTGTAATAAGATATTATAGGGGTAATAAGACACTCAGGAGCCGGCTTACTCTAATAATATATTACAGGGGTAATAAGACACTCAGGAGCCGGGTTACTGTAATAATATATTACAGGGGTAATAAGACACTCAGGAGCTGGGTTACTGTAATAATATATTACAGGGGTAATAAGACACTCAGGAGTTGGGTTACTGTAATGAGATATTACAGGGGTAATAAGACACTCGGGAGCCGGGTTACTGTAATAAGATATTACGGGGGGTAATAAGACACTCAGGAGCTGGGTTACTGTAATAAGATATTACAGGGGTAATAAGACACTCAGGAGCTGGGTTACTGTAATAAGATATTACAGGGGTAATAAGACACTCAGGAGCTGGGTTACTGTAATAAGATATTACAGGGGTAATAAGACACTCAGGAGCTGGGTTACTGTGATAAGATATTATAGGGGTAATAAGACACTCGGGAGCCGGGTTACTGTAATAAGATATTACAGGGGTAATAAGACACTCAGGAGCCGGGTTACTGTAATAAGATATTACAGGGGTAATAAGACACTCAGGAGCTGGGTTACTGTAATAAGATATTACTGGGGTAATAAGACACTCGGGAGCTGGGTTACTGTAATAAGATATTACTGGGGTAATAAGACACTCGGGAGCTGGGTTACTATAAGATATTACAGGGGTAATAAGACACTCAGGAGCTGGGTTACTGTAATAAGATATTACAGGGGTAATGAGACACTCAGGAGCCGGGTTACTGTAATAAGATATTACAGGGGTAATAAGACACTCAGAAGCCGGGTTACTGTAATAAGATATTATAGGGGTAATAAGACACTCAGGAGCCGGCTTACTCTAATAATATATTACAGGGGTAATAAGACACTCAGGAGCCGGGTTACTGTAATAATATATTACAGGGGTAATAAGACACTCAGGAGCTGGGTTACTGTAATAATATATTACAGGGGTAATAAGACACTCAGGAGTTGGGTTACTGTAATGAGATATTACAGGGGTAATAAGACACTCGGGAGCCGGGTTACTGTAATAAGATATTACGGGGGGTAATAAGACACTCAGGAGCTGGGTTACTGTAATAAGATATTACAGGGGTAATAAGACACTCAGGAGCTGGGTTACTGTAATAAGATATTACAGGGGTAATAAGACACTCAGGAGCTGGGTTACTGTAATAAGATATTACAGGGGTAATAAGACACTCAGGAGCTGGGTTACTGTGATAAGATATTATAGGGGTAATAAGACACTCGGGAGCCGGGTTACTGTAATAAGATATTACAGGGGTAATAAGACACTCAGGAGCCGGGTTACTGTAATAAGATATTACAGGGGTAATAAGACACTCAGGAGCTGGGTTACTGTAATAAGATATTACTGGGGTAATAAGACACTCGGGAGCTGGGTTACTGTAATAAGATATTACTGGGGTAATAAGACACTCGGGAGCTGGGTTACTATAAGATATTACAGGGGTAATAAGACACTCAGGAGCTGGGTTACTGTAATAAGATATTACAGGGGTAATAAGACACTCAGGAGCTGGGTTACTGTAATAAGATATTACAGGGGTAATAAGACACTCAGGAGCCGGGTTACTGTAATAGGATGTAAAAGGGTACAAAGACATTCTGGAGATAGTTACTGTAATAAACAGAAAACTGAAAGCAATTTCTTGTTAATCCCAGACAATTATTTTGTTTTTTTCTTTCTCTATTAGGGTAGGATGTCACCATTGCTACTTTCCCTTCTCCCCTTTCTCCTATTCTCCACATCTTGGGGACACCATGACAGATGTCTTGTAGAGAGGAAGCAGAAGGCGGCTGCCAGCGCAGAATCCGGACTAACAAAGTGCCAGCAGTATTCTAGCCGTGAGTGTGATCTGTAGCGCTAGGAGACGGAGGAGTGTTGGTGGCGGGTTGTCACTAATGTTGTGCACGCCAGAATTGATGTCATATCACCGCTGATCTATTATTGTAAATCTGTAACCTTTGCTGCTCAGATATGTCCTGGACCCTTCTCAAACTATTTAATCATTGGCTTCTACTGAAGCAGGTTCTTAAAGCGGAGGTTCACCCGTACATGACACTTTTTTCCCTTAGATTGCTATTGCTAATTCCTATTTTGATTGACAGTCTTCCGAGAGGCTTCCGACGGTCGCATCCATCGCGTCACGATTTTCCGAAAGAAGCCGAACGTCGGTGCGCAGGCGCAGTATAGAGCCGCACCGACATTCGGCTTTTTTCGGCTACTAGTGACGCGATGGATGCGACCGTCGGAAGCTTTTTGGAAGACTGTCAATCAAGAAGGAACGCCCGCTCCCGAAGACCCATACCCGGAAGCGACGGAGAAGATGCATCTCGAAAATGGTAAGTACGGCTCATATTTTAAAACAACTAGCCGATTCCCCTAGACCGAACGAGCAGGAATCTAAGGGGAAAAGAGAAAAAAAAACTTCATTGGGTGAACTCCCGCTTTAACAGGTTTTTACTAAAGAAACAAGCATCTCTAGTTTAAAACCCCGTACACACGGCCGTGCCTTCGTCCGACCAAAATCACATCTAAACCCCGACGGAATCCCTCGGAATTTCCGATGGAAATAATCCAATGGGGCATACACATGGTCGGAATTTCCAATGGAAAAAGTCCATCTGACTTTTTCCATCAGAAATTTCCGATCGTGTGTACGGATCATAACATGTGGCTATCCTTCTCCTAACACCCAGCAGCTCCAGCCTGAATTTGTAGATTGGCCTATTTTGACTTAAACATTTTGGGGTAGATTCACAGAGATCTACACGGGCGCAGCGTATGGGAGATACGCTACGCCGCTGTAACTTACATTTTTAAACTTCGAATCCTCAAAGAATTTGCGCCGTAAGTTACGGCGGCGTAGTGTATCTCTTGCGGCGTAAGGGCGCCTAATTCAAATCGGCGAGTAGGGGGCGTGTTTCATTTAAATGAAGCGCGTCCCCGCGCCGAAGGAACCACGCATGCGCCGTCCCTAAATTTCCCGCAAGGACGTCATTTTTTAAACTTAGACGTGACTTACGTCCATCCCAATTCACGGACGACTTACGCAAAAAAAATCAAAAATTCAAATTTCGACGCGGGAACGACGGCCATACTTAACATGGCAAATCTAACTATACGTCGCAAAAAAGCAGCTTTAACTATACGTCGGAAAAAGCCGACTAGAGACGACGTAAGAGAATGCGACGGCCGCGCGTACGTTCGTGGATCGTCGGAAATAGCTAATTTGCATACCCGACGAGGAAAACTATGCGAACTCCACCCAGCGGGCGCCAAAGTATTACACCTACGATCCGAAGGCGTACGAAGCCGTACGCCTGTCGGATCGAAGCCAGAAGCCGTCGTATCTTGGTTTGAGGATTCAAACTAAAGATACGACGCGGGAAATTTGAAAGTACGCCGGAGTATCAGCAGATACTCCGGCGTACTTCTTCTGTGAATCTGGCCCTTTGATCTTATATCTTTTTTGCATATCCCCAGCTTTATTACTTATATCACAGCATTCTCATTTGGCCATATAGCCTTCCAAATAATCTGTAGTCTATTTCTGCAACAGGAATCTGCATCTTAATTTCTAGACTTGCAGAGGGGTCCCCCCCACCTAAACATTCATCAGCTCTAGCCTTGGCTATAGATTGGTAAACACCCAACCATCAGTCATTTTCTTCATTAGGACATTGTAACGAGACCCTTGCTCGCTCGCTTCCGCTCTCCCGACACTCCTCTGCTACTATTGAGTCAGCTTGCAGATCGCAACGTCTGATGGTTCGGTCATCCAAGGCTCCGGGATCCGAACTACAGCTATGTGCCGTTCGGAATCCATTAGAACAAACACCAGGCAAACCGGAAGACCTTTATTGGAAGCACACAACACACTTTTATACAGAATTTGGAACATCCCACCCCCAACAACCGCTTTCCTATTGGTCAATTGTAAAGTACATGTAGTTCTCCTTCAGGGCCTCGTAGCCATGCAAATGAGGACTTGAAAATGAGTCAGCAGGGATTGGTCCGATCCCATCTTTATCCATACTTTTTCAGCCATCTTCATTTTCCATAAAGCATCCTAGACAGGGGCGGTCTGACCATTTGGGCACTTGGGCATTGTCCGAGGGCCCCATCCTACTAGGGGCCCCCATCAGGGCTGCCAGCCTCAGTAAAACCGGGGACAGTATGTAAAAAATAAGGGTCAGATTCTCGTAGATCGCCGCATCTCTGCGGCGGCGTAACATATCTCATTTACGTTACGCCGCCGCAAGTTTCACGGGCAAGTGCTTGATTCACAAAGTAGTTGCCTGTAAATCCCCCGGCGCAAGCCCACCTAATTCAAATGATCCGGGTAGGGGGCGTGGATCATTTGAATTAGGCGCGTTCCCGCGCCGAACGTACTGCGCATGTGCCGTCCCTAAAATTTCCCGACGTGCATTGCGCTAAATGACGTCGCAAGGACGTCATTGGTTTCGACGTGAACGTAAATGGCGTCCAGCCCCATTCACGGATGACTTACGCAAACGACGTAAAATTTTTAATTTCGACGCGGGAACGACGGCCATACTTAACATTGGTTGCTCCTCATATAGCAGGGGCAACTTTACGCGTCGCAAATCTAACGTAAACGTCGTCTTCACTGCGTCGACCGCGCGTACGTTCGGGAAGTCGCGTATTTTGCTAATTTGCATACTCGATCGGGAAAACGACGGAGGCGACACCTAGCAACGAAAAAAAAATTGCATTTAAGATCCGACAGTGTAAGAGCCTTACGCCTGTCGGATCTAATGGTTATCTATGCGTAACTGATTCTAAGAATCAGTCGCGTAGATACGACGGCCCAGATCAGGACTTACGACGGCGCACATGGCGTTGCGCCGTCGTAAGCCCTTTCAGAATCTGGGCCTAAGTGTTCTTTTTTTAAATCCCAAGATTGTAGCTGCCCCGCCTCTCCAGTACCTTTTCAGTGTGTATTCTGTGTGTATGTATACTGTGTGGGTATATTGTGTGTCTGTGTGTGTATACTGTGTATGTATACTATAAGTATACTGGGCCATATTCTCAAAGAATCTCCGCCTGCTTCGCTTAGGGCACTTACACTCCGCTGTCCCAACTTACTGGAGCAGGTGTTGTATTCCCCAACCACTTGCTCCATAAGTTGGGACAGCGGAGTGTAAGTGTCCCGGCGTAGCCTGGCGGATCTCCAAGGGGGCGTCTTCTATTCAAATGAAGCGCGCCCCCGATGCAAAAGAACTGGGCATGCGCCGGGCTGCAAAAAGCCCAGTGCGCATGCTCCAGTTCTCGGCGGAAAACGTCAATGACGCCGACGTGTGCGTCATTGACGTAAAGTCGTATTCAAGAACGACTTACGTAAACGACGTATCCGACGAAAAAACACGACGGGGACCCGACGCCATCCGTAACATGGCCTACGCGAGACTTGCGGAAACTTACCCCTCATATAGCAGGGGTAAGTTTCCGCTTACGCAAACGACGTTAGCGACGGTTACGCGACGCGAACTCGTTCGGGAATCGGCGTAGAAGGATCATTTGCATATGCAAATGACTCCTTCACGTAAATGCCATCTAGCGGCGGCCGGCGTCATTGCATTTAAGATCCGCCAGTGTAAGTGACTTACAGATGGCGGATCTTAAGTGTATCTATGCAAAAATGATTCTGAGAATCAGGAGCATAGATACACTGGCCAAAAAAGGGAGTTACGATGGAGTATCTGACTTACTCCATCGTAACTTCTCTGAGAATATGGCCCACTGTGTGTGTGTGTATATTGTGTATGTATATTGTGTGTCTGTGTGTATACTGTGTATACTATATGTGTGTGTGTGTATACTGTGTGGCCCCATAATCTATTGCCTGGGGTCCCCATAATCTCCTATTGCCCGGGGGCCCCATAATCTCCTATTGCCCGGGGGCCCCATAATCTTCTATTGCCCGGGGGCCCCATAATCTCCTATTGCCCGGGGGTCCCATGAGTTGTCAGTCCGCCCCTGATCCTAGCCTTGGAGATTGGTCGTCTCCATCTTCATTCTGACTTTAAACTTCTTGAATTCCTTGACTTCCAAAAGGGACCATTTTATTTGTGACTTGTAGACTAGGTTTCACAGACCAAAGCATCGCCATCTTCACTTATATTGTTGCAAATTGCCTTTCCGGAGGGCAGCGGGAGGGGGGGGGGGTTGTCCCCTTTCGCCGCCCGTAAGAACGATCAAGCAGTGGAACAGCCGCTATGATCATTCGCCGGCTAAAATTGCCGATATCTGAATGATGCCTGTAGCTGCAGGCATCATTCAGATACACCCACTCAAAGCCCAGGACGTCATATGATGGCCTCTGGGCGCAAAGTGGTTACAATTATTTTTTATACATAGCAAGCTATTCTTATAAATTGATATTTACAATTTTATAAAGAAAAAAAAATAATGGCTATGTAAATATTTTATTAAGACATAAAAATAGTTCAACATACTTACTGCTTGCTGTGTTCCTGTTGGGGAAACTTCCCCTCGCTGCCTGTTCCGCTGTCACTTCTACAGGCAGTGAGAGGAATTCCCTTAAACACATATACAATCCCAATACGCTTTTAAGTAGAGGCAATAAAAATGATAGCCTCCATCATCTAATGTTTTTCCTTTTGTTTCCAGATTCCTGCTGCTCTCAGAAACACATAGATGCCCCACCATTTGCCCCTTACCCATGGGAAGGATGTGGAACCCTCAGTCCCAGGTGATATTTCCTAAGAATATGATTGATCTTATTGTCCAAAAGAGTATTTATTTTCAATTGTCTAGATGTCACATTTACTCCTAACACAGGTGGTCAGAACTTATAGCTGGCTATTGTGTTCCTCACCTATAGAAGCCCCCTTTGCAATAAGGCAAGCATGCCAACCGGTACTCGGTTGCCCCCAGGTTTTATTCACAATGCTATAGTGCCTGGCCACCACGCCAGGGCAGGCAGAAACTGAGCAAAGCAAACAGGTACTTGCAGTTGGCATACAGGCAAAGTGGTTCAATGATATTCCAAGTAAAAGGCAGGCAGAGTTCAGACAATAGCTGATAGCCGATCCAAGGTCATAGACAGGGAAATCCAATCCAGCAGAGCAGGACAGACAAAAAGGCATCTTGATCAAGTCTTTTCACACACTATCACAAGCATGAGACTGCATGCTTGGCTAGCTTATCAGGTTTGGTCTCCACCCATAGCCTGGCCACAATAAATCACCTTGCAAGTGAACAGACAGTCAAGGAGCAGGGCGTGTTTTCTCATAGAATAGGTGCAGGAACTCCTCCCTTCCAAGTCACCCTTGACTCCACCCACCTCCGAGCACCATTCCTTGGTTACACCCCTTACTCACCTCCTCAGTACCACCCCTTTTAGAGAATACAGAAACAAGTATCCTTTTGTGGTGCTAAGTATTTTGTATGGAATTTATGGATAACAAGTAAAATAGATCTAGCAACAATGGACACCCCAGTGACAATAGATCCACCCCAGCAACAATGAACTCCCAACAGCCAGCATTATTAGACCCTCCAGCAGCCAGCAGATCCCTCCCAGCAACAATTGACCCCCTGAAACATAAGACCCAATCCCATCAACAATAGATCCCCCCCACCAGCATCATAAGACCCCCCCTGCAAAAATAGATCCCCTCCAGCAACAATAGGTTCCCTAGTAGCCAGCATCAATAGACCCTCAAGCAGCCAGCAGATCTCTCCCAGCAACGATTGACCTGCTGCAACATAAGACCCACCCCTAGCAACAATAGATCCCCCACCAGCAACAACAGACCCCCCCTTTCAAAAATAGATCCCCTCCAGCAACAATAGATTCCCCAGTAGCCAGCATCAATAGACCCTCTAGCAGCCAGCAAAAAAGACCCCTCCCTCAACAGTACATCCCTCCCTAGCAATGACTGACCCCCCAGCAACAATAGATCCCCCACGAGCAACAGAAGAATTCCCCAGCAACAACAGACTCCCTTCCTTCGCAAAATATATCCCCTCCAGCAACAATAGATCCCCCAGCAGCCAGCATCAATAGAATCTCCAGCACACCCCAGAACCTCTTTCCATTACATACATTCAGTTTGGGAGGTGCCGGAACTGCGTTCCCCCGCGTTCCTGCTGAAAAAAAGCCCTGTCAAGGAGAATACCACAGCCAAAACCAGGATGCTGGAACCAGAAGCTATGACGGAGCAGGAGCGCATACGCTCCTGACACAAAATCAGCCTCTCTCAATCTTTTTAGCATGGGAAAAACTCTTGAAAAATACTTTCTGGTCTCAAGGAACCCCTGCAAATAAGTAGTCCATCTGCAGCTAATGTTCATTAGTGGTATGGTCACTTGGAGGAACACTCCTTACATTTGTGATCATTGGGAAGAATCCCCTCTTACAGATAGCTAAAGAGATCAATACTGTCAGTGATTACTTATCTAAGAAGCAGAAATTGCTCATTGCTCCAGGAACCTCTGGAGGAACCCTGGTTGAGAAAGGCTGGTCTAAATCAAACCAGATCCTATTTGTTCTTCAACTGCAGAACATGTATATACTGTATGTGTATACATTTTCTGTTTATTTATGATTTTCGATATACAAATAGTTAACTCAATTGGGGGCCTAGCCATGCCTACAGATTGAACCCGATAGGGGTAGGCAGGTACAGGCTACCAAGTACCATAGGTGTGCGCAGCCTATTGCATTAGGGTGTGCACCCCAAAGCTCAAACATATTTGCATGTGTATATACAGTATACTGATGGTGTCAGTAGGACAGTGGGCAGTGTCAGTAGTTTTTTATTTTTATTATATATTTACTTTATTTTAGGAGCCCCATTAGGGAGCTTTGGTGAAATATCAGGGGTCTATTTCTGTGAGTTACTGCACGCTTAACGCAGTATATTTCTGTGTATTACTGCATGTTTAACGCAGTATATTCCAGTGTGTTACTGCACGTTTAATGCAGCATATTTCTGCGCGTTAGTGCACGTTTAACGTTGTATATTTCAGTGTGTTATGTGCCGTTTAATGCAGTATTTTTCTGTGCATTAGTGCAGGTTTAACGCAGTATATTTCGGGGGAATCTGTACCACACAGGGTGATTAGGGTGTGCCCAGGCACACCTGGCACACCCTGTGCGCACACCTATGCCAAGTACTGTACTGTTATAAGAACAATCTTATGAACCAAGGTAACTCGGTTGGTTACTAAGGATTAAAGGGCCATATCCTCAAAAGAGATACGACGGCGTATCTACTGATACGCCGTCGTATCCCTGTTTCTATCTATGGAACTGATCCACAGAATCAGTTTCTCATAGATAGGCAGAAGATCCGACAGGTGTAATTGAATTACACTGTCGGATCTTAAGGATGCAATTCTAGGCCGGCCGCTAGGTGGCGAGGCCATTGCGGCCGACGTAGAATATGCAAATGAACACTTACGGCGATCCACGAACGCTCCGACGGGCCCGTCGCTCTAAATCTACGTCGTTTACGTCGAGTTACGCCGTGTAAAAATAGGGCTGAGTCCTATTTGACTAAGCCCTATTAAGTATGGCCGTCGTTCCCGCGTCGAAAATTCAAACTCTACGTCGTTTGCGTAAGACGTCCGTGAATGGCGCTGGACGCCATTTACGTTACTGTCTAAGAAAATGACGTCGGAGCGACGTCCGTTAGCGCAATGCACGTCGGGTAAGTTACCCGACGGAGCATGCGCAGTACATCCGGCGCGGGAGCGCGCCTAATTTAAATGGGACTCGCCCCATTAGATTCGGCACGCCTTGCGCCGGACACATTTAAGTTACACCGCCGCAAATTTCAAGGTAAGTGCTTTGTGGATCGGGCACTAACTTGGCCAATTTGCGGCAGTGTAACTTAAATGGGAAAAGTTAAGTTACGCCCGATATTTGTGGATCTGGCCCAATGTGACAATTTTAATCTGTACTGTTAAGTAAATACTTTCAATAAAAATCTATTGTTAAAAAAAAAAAAAAATCCAATTAGTTACTAGAGACAACAATTACAGTACCCTCCGGTGAACACAACCCAACCAAAACTCTGCCCTTCATTTTTCCAAGGTGTGAAGAATACGTGAACCGTGTGCAGTGTATGTATCTCTGCTCCCCGCACATCGCCAAGTGGGGTCTGCCTGGATCGCTCGCTGGGATACACGAGCTGCCCCTCTGTGACAGATTTTGTGACCAATGGTAAGAATGCACTTATGGTCTGCTATTACTGTAGAGGAGATGTAAACACAATTGATATGGAAAGGGATGGTTGGCACTCAGGATGACATCCAAAAAAAATGTATTCCTTTGTTGAAAAGACATGTACAACGCTGTAAAACAGTCTACGCGTTTCGGATATGGGTCCTTAGTCATGACTAAGGACTAATATCCAAAATGAGTAGGCTGCTTTTGTCATGTCATCCTGAGTGCCAAGCAATCCTTTTTCTTATTCTGGTACGTTGGAGGTGTCGGCAGCCTTGAGGTCTGAGCAGCGGGCAGAGCTGTTATGTGGGAAGGTTGCACCACCTATACACCTGTTTTTCTTAACCCCTTCCCGACCGCCTCATGTAGATATACGTCGGCAGAATGGCACGGACAGGCACATCAACGTACATGTACGTGCCTGCCTAGACGTGGGTCGGGGGTCCGATCGGGACCCCCCCCCCGCTACATGCGGCGGTTGGATCCCCTAGGGGAGCGATCCGGGACGACGGCGCAGCTATTCGTTTATAGCCGCTCCATCGCGATCGCTCCCCGGAGCTGAAGAACGGGGAAGGATGTGTGTAAACACGGCTTCCCCGTGCTTCACTGTGGCGGCGTATCGATCGAGTGATCCCTTATATAAGGGAGACTCGATCGATGACATCAGTCCTATAGCCACACCCCCCTACAGTTGTAAACACACACAAAGTGAACACTAACTCCTACAGCGCCCCCTGTGGTTAACTCCCAAACTGCAACTGTCATTTTCACAATAAACAATGCATTTTTTGCTGTGAAAATGACAGTGGTCCCAAAAATTTGTCAAAATTGTCCGCCATAATGTCGCAGTCACGAAAAAAATCGCTGATCGCCGCCATTAGTAGTAAAAAAAAAAAAATGTATAAAAATGCAATAAAACTATCCCCTATTTTGTAAACGCTATAAATTTTGCACAAACCAACCAATAAACGCTTATTGCGATTTTTTTTACCAAAAATAGGTAAACGAATACGTATCGGCCTAAACTGAGAAAAAAATTTTTTTTAGATATGTTTTTGGGGGATATTTATTATAGCAAAAAGTAAAAAATATTGCATTTTTTTTCAAAATTGTCGCTCTATTTTTGTTTATAGCGAAAAAAATAAAAACCGCAGCAACCGGTGATCAAATACCACCAAAAGAAAGCTCTATTTGTGGGAAAAAAAGGACGCCAATTTTGTTTGGGAGCCACGTCGCACGACCGCGCAATTGTCTGTTAAAGCGACGCAGTGCCGAATTGTAAAAACCCCTTGGGTCATTTAGCTGCATATTGGTCCGGTCCTTAAGTGGTTAAGCACAATTAATATAGCTGTTTTGTGTCCTATAACAAAATGTAGGCCACCTTGTGAGTGTGACATGACAGAAGCACCCTATGTAGGTGGCCATTTTCTATTAAGCTACCCATCTTTTGCTCCTCCTCTGCTTGTTTTGGATGGGAGTAGCTGGCGTGGTAGCTTACAGAGTGTTATGGGCTCCCCTTTGACAGAGCTAATTGGCCCAGCACTGTCACATGGAGTGAGTCACATGCTCCTTCATATATTGAAGTACCGGATGTTTCTTTTGCTGCTGAAAAGAACATCGGAGGAGCAAAAGGAAAGATGACTGTGTGCTACAGAGGAAAACTTGTAAACCTACCACTGCAAGGAACCGCCATGGCCCTACTCATAGCAATGAAGTGATGAGTAAGGCCACAGCAGACGAAACACATTGGTATTGTTTTACTGGATGTAGCCAATAACGATTTTCAACGTTTGAGTCCACCTAGTTGCCGGCTCATATCTTTCAATGATAAAAGTATTGAGGGACCGTATATCACTCTTTGGTTTTTGGTGCTCAGATGCCGTGTAGTTCCTCTTCAGGTAAACAGCTTGGCATGGCGGCACTGAGAGAAGACAGCAGTGCATCATTCTGCAATGCAGGGTTCTGTATCAGAGCTTACACAGGATTAACAACCTGCTCCCTTCCCCCCATGAGACAGTATTTAGGCCTGCTCAGACTCAAGCACTGCACCCTGGGAGGAGTAAAAGAAGGTCAAATGCTGCCATAGACCCAGGACACCGGGTATTTCCAAGGGCTCCCACAGGTGAATGTAGCAGCGGGGGACTAAAGGGAAGGTGAGTATCAGCTGGAAAGAGAAGGGGTGGGGCATTCAAGAGAATGGACAAAGTGGCATCTTCCCATTTTTAATAATGCCAATGAGCCCAGGAGGTACCCTTTAAATATTTTACAAGCCTTGTTAGAAATTGGGATTTTATGGGACCTATTTGATAAAAATGGCCATCTTAGATGGTCTTTATGTGTAGGCACCAGAAGGCATAATCTATAATGAAGCTCCTTGTACCTAGTAGATCAGGGGGGGTTAAGCTTCTTTGCTGGCAGCCATCATCAGTATGGTTGCCTTCAAAGGGCCAGTTGTATCTGGGGTGTGCTACGTACAGAGTTCAAGAGTGTGCTATACACAGAATGCAGGGTTCAGGATTGTGTTATGTATGCATAAACGTAACTGTACTAACATGTATGCATAAACATAACTGTACTAACATGTATGCATAAACATAACTGTACTAACATGTATGCATAAACATAACTGTACTAACATTGTCTTCACAGGTTTGACGCATGTAAAGAGGATTTAATATGCTCTGGATACACAAGCACTGAAAGCAACTGCAGCAAAGGCTGTATAACTTACAGACAGGTGAGTGCCCCATTCAATCTTCATTTTACCACTTCAATGCCAGGTACTTCCCCTCCCTCCTGCCCAAGCCAATCTTCAGCTTTCAGCGCTGTCATGACAATTGCGCAGTCATGCTACACTGTACCCAAACAACATTTTTAATAATTTTGTTCCCACAAACAGAGCTTTCTTTTGGTGGAATTTGATCACCTCTGCTTTTTTTTTTTTGCTAAACAAGTAAAAAAGAAGACCGAAAGTAAAAAAAAAAATAAGAAGTTTTTCTTTGTTTCTGGTATACATTTTGTAAATAAGTTTTCTCCTTAATTGATGGGCACTGATATGCAGCACTGATGGTCATTAATAGGTTACAGTGATGGGCACTGAAAGGCTGCACTGATAGATGGTACTGGCAGGTATTGCTGATGGGCACTGATTGGCATCCCTGGTGGTCCAGGGTGGCATACCGGGTGGGCATCCCTGGTGGTCCAGTGTGGGCATCAGCGGGGGGGGGCTGCTCTGATAATCAGCGCAGGCCCCCCCATCAGAAGAGCCATCAAATGGCTCTCCTCTACTCGTGTCTGTCAGACATGAGTGAGGAAAAGCCGATAAACGTCTCTTCCTGTTTACACTGTGATCAGGGTTACGTGTGACCTCATATGTGTTTCTAACTGTAGGGGGGCGGGGCTGGACGTGTGACATCATTGATCGTGCTTCCATATATCAGGGAACACACGATCAATGACAGCGCCACAGTGAAGAACGAGGAAGCTGTGTTTACACACAGCTCTCCTCGTTCTTCAGCTCCGGGGACCGATCGCGGCAATCGGGTCCGCGGGTCCCGCGGCCGTGGTCACGGAGCTCCGGACCGGGTCGCGGGCGCACGCCCGCGACCCACGGCTGGGCACTTAAAGAGGGACGTACAGGTACATGCTTGTGCCCAGCCGTGCCATTCTGCTGACGTATATGTGCAGGAGGCGGTCCTTAAGTGGTTAAAGTAGCACACTGCGGAAGAGCAAAAAAATGGCCCGGTCATGAAGGGGGTAAAACCTCCCAGAGCTGAAGTGGTTAATCTTTTCTTGAAGCAAATCTGTCACTACATTATATAGTGTGTCATAAAGGCTCCTTTTTTACTTAGCTGTGCATTGACATGTTAAAGCAGTTGTTCCATTACAAAAAAAAATAAAAATAAAAGTCAGCAGCTACTAACACTGTAGCTGCTGACTTTTAATAAGGATACTTACCTGTCCTAGCCACCAGCGATGTCGGCCATCGCCGAGGCCGATCCTAGCAGCTCCAAGCGCCGCCATCCACAGTAAGGGTTACAGGCAGTGAAGCCGTACGGCGTCACTGCCCATTTCCTACTGCACATGCGCGAGCAGCGCGGCGCTTTGTGAATGGGCCGGCTGCTTTCTGGGACAAAAAGGCAGCGCGCCCCATTCACAAGAAGAAACCGAGTGTAGGAGGAGGAAGAGAATCCACCGCGGAGGATGAAGAGGCAGATTCGGCACTTTCGCATAGCAACAGCTATTAAGGGTGAGTAAAAAACAATTTTTTTTTTCATTTTTTATTTTTTTTTTCATTTTTGGTGGAATATTTTTTTTCAGGTGGAACCTCCACTTTAAATAATAAGTCTAAAGCTGAATCAGCTAAAACATATGAGCTCACTGATGACACCTGCAATGTCCCTTAAAAAAAAACTAAGAGGATAAATGAGGCAGAGGAATTAGTGTATTGACAGGAGCTGCAGTGGGGATTTCATTGCTTTTACCCCAATCATATACAAGGTTTTGCATTATCCAATTATACTACAGAAATCCTTTAGTGAAGATTCAATTATCCCAAGGTGGGGGAGGGGAGAACGGTACATTGATCCTCTTACCTTCTGGGAATAATGGCTTACAAGACCCTTTTATCCCATCAATGTGAAGGCTCTCTGACTGCCTCGCCTTCTGCACTTTACATGTTTAGTGGCATTAGCTTATACAGGGTTATCAGCAGATAGAGAGGTCCAAATTATGTAGGAGGATTTGTTTCATCTCTGTGGCCAGACACTTCACTGGGTATATGTGTGTGAGGGTTTACATCCACCATCTGCCTTGAAAAAGTATTCATACCCCTTGAACTTTTCCATTCATGTTACAACCGAAAATGTAAATGTATTTTATTGGGATTTTATGTGATAGACCAACACAAAGTGGCACATAATTGTGAAGTGGAAGGAAAACTATAAATTGTTTTCAATTTTTTTTTTTACAAATAAATATGAGAAAAGTGGGGGGGGTACATTTGTATAGTCAATACTTTGTAGAACCGCCTTTCTCTGCAATTACAGCTGCAAGTCTTTTTGGGGATGTCTCTACCAGCTTTACACATCTAGAGAGGGACATTTTTGCCCATTCTTCTTTGGAAAATATCTCAAGCTCTGTCAGATTGGATGGGGAGCGTCTGTGATCAGCAATTTTCAAGTCTTGCCACAGATTCTCAATGGGATTTAGGTCTGGACTTTGACTGGGCCATTCTAACACATGAATATGCTTTGATCTAAACCAGGGGTCTTCAAACTACGGCCCACCAGTTGTTCAGGAACTACAATTCCGATCATTCCTAGTCATGTCTGTGAATGTCAGAGGTTTACAATGCCTCATGGGATGTGTAGTTCCGCAACAGCTGGAGGGCCGTAGTTTGAGGATCCCTGATAGCTATAATTAAGCGCCAAGTCTTAGTGTGAAACGTGTCAGCTTGTTCCCGGTTAGCTGTGGCATGTATCCTGTTATTTTACTTTTACAATAAAAGCAATATCTTTTTTTGGAGTGCGGCTGTCCAGACATCCCTCCTTTATCCTTGCATCATCTTATGCATTGCCAGCACCCGTGGCTTCAGATTGAGTGAACAGGTTCATTATCAGTATCCTTGAGCGGTGACTTTCTTTCTTTATTATAAGTCATTTAAAACGGAAGTATACTCATCCATAAAATAGTTTTGTTTCCGGCGCATGCCAGAAATGTAACACTCCCATTGGTTGTGCTCTTAACCAAACTATCAAACTGTCCCATGGCTGGCGTCATAACTGATCACATGTGCAGCGGCATGGCAGTTGTAGATTACACAGAGGCAAAGATGGCAGCTTCCTTGGCTGAAAACGATGGGGGGGGGGGGGGGGGGGGGTTTACAGTGCTTCTCTCCTTACAGCACAGGAGAGTCAGGACACCCACTAACACACAGCTCCTTTCTCTATCTGCAACATAGAGTGACCTGACTCTCCTGTAGTACAAGGGAGGGGCAAGCACAACACTACACACCAGGGAGAAAGCCTTGCATTATTGTGTGGAGTTACAGACAGAACAGGAAGTGAGGATTTCTCAGAAGAAATAAGGACATTTAAAAGCAAAATCGAAGGATGCAAAAAATTGTACCTTTACAAACCCCTTTGAAAAAGTTTCATGCTCGTTTAATGATCTGCAATTGCCTTACAGAAATTTGGATCGGGAGAACAGCTGTGTGACACAATCTGGAGGCACTCCTTTGCAGCAGTAACTGAGGAGTGCTTCTGCATCACCCCTCTAGAAGAAGGGGCGGATATTTTACAAGAGGATCACGCCCACGCAGAGCTAGATGCTGCCCAGGAGGGCTCATCAGGATACCCAGAGATGTGTGCCCAGGATCCCCACAAAATCCCACATAAGAGAAGGATGAGAAGAGCTGTGTGGAAGAGGCATGCCCACTTAGACGGTGAAGGGAGTGGCAGCGGCATGGGGGCATAATAGAAGCACAGCAACCTTTCTTACTCGTGCTAACCACCTTCCTCCCTCCTCTGACAAGCTACCCCACCTCTTTCCCTCCCTCCCATAATGCCTACCCTTTAAAAGTGCCCATATAACCAAAGTTATAACCAGCAGGTGATCAAGCTACAGCAGAAACAAGATACGCAAGCACAAGCTGAGCCAAAGAGCTTATAATCTTTCATGACACTGCTACACTAATAAAGTGTCTTTTACAATGATTTTACTCTGCCCTTTATAAATGCAGTATTTTTAAACTTCTCACCAGCATGTGGGCACTTGAAACAAAGCTGTTGGTTGGGAAGCAAAACTCTTGCTGGTTACGTACCCCCCAACAATACAAAGAAAATAAATCTATATATTAAAGTGTAATCCCTGAGTTTTCTTTTTTGTAAACGTGTGTGTATCCAAAAAGAACGATGGGATTAGGGGGTCTGATGCAGAAATGTTATGAAGTTGCCTAGTCCTGACTGGATTCTGGATAACATAGAACAGTTGCAGAGCTAGAGCAACATGGAACTCAAGCCAAACGTTATGCCGTACACACGACCATTTTTCATGACGTGAAAAATGCAATTTTTTTAAATTGGTCATTAATTACGATTGTGTGTGGGTTCCAGAGCATTTTTCTCAACGTGAAAAATGGGCATTAAAAATGTATAACATGCTCTAATTTTTCTCGTCGTGAAAAAAAAAAAACGGTCGTGTGTAGGCTTGACCGACGGGAAAAAACATGCATGCTCAGAAGTTATGAGACGGGAGTGCTCGTTCTGGTAAAACGAGCATTTGTAATGGAGATAGCACATGCATCACGCTGGAACAGACTGAAAAGCGCGAATCGTCTCTCAACAAACTTTTACCAACACGAAATCAGCAAAAGCAGCCCAAAAATTTTTTTGCGTCCAAAAGGTAGTCTTATACGCCGGAAAATACGGTAAGTTGCAGCCATTGCAACTGAACCCTGTTGTTTTCTTGTAATTTCCCAGATTGTGATTAGGGCCGAAACAACTAATCGATTAATTTCATAATCGATTAGTTGTCGATTAATCGATTACAATTTTCATAATCGATTAATCGGCCAGTAACATAATGGGGTTAAAAAAAACTAAAATTGGCCCTTTATAGTACAAAAAAAGCAAATCGCTACTGTAAATATTACTTTCACTGTCCCACAGTAAAAATGACCAGTTACACTTACCGGTAGCTGGATTTCTACGATGTCTTACAGGACGGCACGCTGAGAGTAGACTGGCCACCTGACAGGAAACACAATCAAAAAAAGAGGTTAAAAGGCCCCACCCTTCCCGTGTGCCTCAGTTTGTAGATAAGTAACCGCTATTAGAACACGGTCCTAGGACCTAACAAAAAAATAACTCCGAATAGCAGTAAATAACAGGGAGGGAAGTAGGCCTGCCGTCCTGTAAGACATCGTAGAAATCCAGCTACCGGTAAGTGTAACTGGTCATTTCTCCCTCGTCTTCCAGGACGGCACGCTGAGAGAAAAACAAGCAATCTTCGGGCCTACCTTAGGGCGGGACCACCGTCTGTAGGACCTTCCTACCAAACATCAGATCTTGCGGTGACAGCAGTTCGACTCTAATGTCTGACGAACGTATTCTGGCTTGACCAGGTCGCCGCTTTACATATTTGTTCTATGGAAGCTCCTGCTCTTTCTGCCCAGGAGGCTGCCAGTGATCGGGTGGAATGGGCCTTGATAACAGGAACTGGTCTACCCGCTAAGGTGTAGGATAAAGAGATAGCCTGCCTGATCCATCTGGATATAGAAGCTTTCGTTGCCTGCTGACCCTTTTTCTGACCAGAAAAATTAACCAAAAGATGAGGGGAATTCCTAAACTCACTTACCCTCTCTAAATAAATCAAAAGACAACGTCTTACGTCCAAGCAATGAAAAGTAGCCTCCTTCTCATTCTTGGGATCTGCGCAAAACGAAGGGAGGACTACCTCCTGGGATCTGTGGAATTTAGTTGCCACTTTGGGCAGGTACAGAGGATCCTGACTCAGTACCACCCTGTCTTCAAAAACCCGAAGAAAGGGTTCCTTAATGGAAAAAGCATGCATGTCTCCAACTCTTTTGGCAGACGTGATAGCCAACAAAAAAGTAAATTTAAAAGAAAGTAATTTAATTGGAATACTATCTATAGGTTCGAATGGTGCCTTAGATAGCTGATTCAAGACTAGGGAGAGGTCCCAAGGGGGAACTCTAGACACTTTTATAGGGGAAAGTCTGTCCCTAGCTGTCAGAAACCTCCTAATAAGAGGATCCCCAGAAAGGCTCCTGTCCAAAAAATAGGACAAGGCCGTAACTTGGACTCTCAAGGTCTTAGTGGCTAAGCCTAGTTCCACCCCATCCTGGAGGAAATCCAGGATGACGGGGATGTCAGGGTAGGAGATCTGTTTCGCGGAGCACCAGCGCGAAAAGACCCCCCAAATTCTTGCATAGATGAGTCTGGTGACTTTCTTGCGACTAGCCAACAGGGTTCCTATCACCTTTTCCGAACAGCCTCTCTGCTGCAGGTTCCACCTCTCAAGAGCCATGCCGTCAGGCTGAAGAATTCTGGGTTCGGATGAGAGACCGGCCCCTGCCGCAGAAGACCCGCCCGGGGAGGGAGAGGAAGCGGGGGAGCTAGAGCCCAATGTTTCAGGGTGGGGAACCAGGACCTCTTGGGCCACCAAGGAGCGATTAAAATCAGGTTGGTGTCTGAGGCATTCAATTTTTGCAGAACCCTTGGGATGAGATTCAAGGGAGGAAAGGCGTAGGCCAACCGGAATCTCCAGGGTTGAGCCAACGCATCCACCCCCAGTGAACCCTGCTCTCGGGAGAGGGAAAAGAACCTGTTCACCTTTTTGTTCCCCTTGCACGCAAAGAGGTCTACTTCTGGGCGACCGAGCTGTTGGCAAACCCAGCTGAAGGTCTCCGGGCATAATTCCCATTCCCCCTGAAGGATGGGCTGGCGGCTCAGAAAATCGGCCTCCAGATTGAGGGTCCCTCTTATATGGACCGCTAGAAGAGAGGGCACCCTCTGTTCTACCCAACTTAGGATCCTCAGGGAGAGGGCTAGGAGAGAGTGTGACCTGGTGCCCCCCTGCCGGTTGAGAAAGGCGATCGTAGTCGCGTTGTCGGAGAGGACTAGGACCTCTCGGCCCTGAATTCTCTCCTCGAAGGCTTCCAGAGCCTCCCCAACCGCCAATAACTCCCGGTAGTTGGAAGACGCCCGCCTTTGCTGGGGGTTCCAAGAACCCTGGGCTCGAAGTTCCTCCGTATGGGCTCCCCACCCCCAGCTGCTGGCATCTGTAGTGACTTTGATCGGGTTGACCTGACTCCACAGACGACCCTTTAAAAGGTTCTGGGGAAACAGCCACCACTGTAAGGTGTCTTTTACTGGAACCGGGATACTGACCCTGGTATCCAACGTCTCTTCCGTTCCCCCCCAAGATGAGAGAAGGAAGGCCTGCAGGGGCCTTGAGTGGAGTTGTGCCCAAGGAACTGCCGGGATGCACGAAGTCATCCGTCCCAACAACCTCATGATTTCTCTGAAAGAGGAATCTACAGCCGCTACTAGGGACCTGACCGCTGTCATAAGACCCTGTGCTTTGTCTTGGGATAAGACAAGCTTCCTTTCTAGGGAGTCTATAAGAAAACCTAGGTACATCTTCCTTTGTTCTGGAAGGAGAGAAGACTTCTCCTTGTTCACGATCCAACCAAGGGATTCCAGGGTGGTTATGACAGTGGCCAGGTCCAGAAGGAGCTGATCCCGACTCAGGTTGAAGAGCAAAAGGTCGTCCAAGTAAGGGACGAGGGAGATCCCCTTTAAATGTAGAAAAGCCATCACCTCTGCCAGGACCTTCGTAAACACCCTCGGACTGGAAGCCAGTCCGAAGGGGAGGGCCGAGAACTGCCAGTGCTGAACTCCTTGGGCAGAGGTGAGGGCGAATCTGAGGAATCTCTGGTGATCCGGACAAATAGGAACGTGAAGGTAAGCATCCCTCAAGTCTATTGTCACCATGAACACGCCTTCTAACAAGAGGCCCCTGAGACTGTAAACATTCTCCATACGAAATTTTTTGTATTGAAGATGAACGTTTAGGGGTCTGAGATTGATGATCAATCTGAATTTCCCGAGTGGTTTGGGAACGACAAAAATATGGGAGTATACCCCCTGGCCCTCTTGATTTGGAGGGACTGGGACTATGACTCCCTGTTCGGCCAGGCTGGCAACGTTCTGGGAAAGTCCAGCGGCTTTGCGGGGATCGTCTGGTAGGTGTGTGAGGAGAAAAATGGGGGGAGGAAACTGGCGGAATTCTAGCCTGTAACCTTCCCTGATGATCTGAAGGACGTGAGGACTCCTGGTTATCTCCTCCCAAGCGGAAAGGAACCTGAAGAGCCTGCCCCCTACCCTCTCGTCACTTGGGATCCTTTTCACCAGGCTTGGGGCTGGAAAAAAGGATCCCACTCTTTGGCTTATCCTTTCCAAACCCCCAGCGCCTGCCGGGCGCCGATTTCTTCCCTGGGGGGGGGTTTTTCCTCTGGTTGGGACGAAAAAACTTCCCCCTATTTGCTCTAGGTCTGGAGGGAAATTTATTTCCTTTTTCAGAGGATCTCGCTAGGGCCTGATCTAATGCGGTGCCGAACAGGAGGGAACCCTCAAACGGAATCGCACACAAGCGGTTTTTTGACGCAAGGTCGCCCCTCCAAGTTTTCAGCCAGACAGCTCTCCTAGAAGCATTGATAAGTGCTCCAGTCTTGGCTGAAGCGCGAACCGTCTCAATAGCTGCGTCTGCCAAATAGGCTACCGCACTGCCGATCACCTGGAGGGACTCTTGAGTTTCTCTAGACTTGGAAGAACTTGCTAGATGATCTAACAGCCTGGAAGTCCAAGCGGCAGTGTTCCTTGCGACGCATGCTGAAGCTAACGCAGGACCCAAAGCGGCTGCATTGGCTTCCCAGGCTCTACGGAGGGAGGTATCAGCACGCCTATCCATGGCATCCCTTAAACTCCCTGCATCCTCAAAAGAGAGATCGGATTGTCTAGAGACCTGAGCTAAAGATGCGTCAAGACGAGGAACTTTAAAAAAGGTATCTTCCACCTCATCTTTAAAGGGGCAGCGGCGTTTCCAGGTCTTAAACTTGGGAAGTTTCTTTTCTGGCTCAGCCCATTCCCTCCGGATAATATCCTTGAGGGATTGATGCACTGGGATAGTCTTAGACTGAGGCTTAATTAAACCCAAATACATCCTGTCCTGGGCTGAAACCTGCTCCGCTGGATGTTGGATCTGCTCAGAGGCGTAAATGGCTGCGAGAAGACCCTCCATATCATCTGCGGAAAATATATATTTTCCAGACCTGGCATCCTCGTCCTCTTCCTCCGCCTGGCTTTCCACCAGGCCCTCGTCCTGAAGAGTGACCTCAGAATCCTCGGAGTCAGAGGAAGGAGCCTTCCTAGTTCGCTGGCGGGCCAGCCGCGCAGAAGTGGATCCCTCCTGAGACGAAGGACCAGGCACAGGGGGATCAGACTCCCTACTTTTCAAGGAAGATTTAAAATCCTTGAGAGTGGCGAGCATTTCCGACTGCACAGAGAGAAAATCCTTCATGATTTGCGAGGTCTCTTTCCCAGCTAGTTTAAGGATACACTTGGAGCAAAAGGGTTTGTTATAGTCTGTCGGGAGCTTATCATTACAATTCCCACATTTCTTAATTTTTTTAAGGGGCTTAGAAGATCTACTGGCTTCCCCCTGGGCAGAAGGGTCCTCTCCTAAAACATAATGTAAAATAGAAAGGCCCATTAGCAACATACTCTCACAGCTGAGGGTTTACAACAAGAGGGGGGGGGGGGGGAACTCCCCACCCCCGAACACAAGGAGGACTCACCCCGGGTGGACTCCTCAGCAGCCAGGTCTGTCAGACGGTCCTCCATGATGAGGGCGCCCGGCCCTTCTCTCTCCCCGGCTGCGTGTTGCTCTGCCTCTGCTGTGCTCTGCAGCGAAATGTGGCATCCGTCGGTGGAGGCCGCCATCTTGTAGGGGCGGAGTGACGTCACGCCATCGTGCGCGTCATCAATACGCGCCCAGCAAGTGACGGCGCCGCTCGGAGCGGCGCCCAGCCCAGCCGACACCACGCTGCAGAGGGGAAGTCTCCCTGTAAGGTAGGAGGGAAGACGGGGGGGGGGGGAGAGAGGAACGGCCGCCTCAGAGCACTAGGGAAGCCCTGCTAGCTAGGAGGCTCTGGCGTCCAGGGAGGCACTCTTCTTAGTTAGCACTTTCAGCCTCCCTAGACCAAAAAGAAGGGATACCCCCCCGGGAAAGTGCAAGCACCTTGACCGGACCCAAAAGCACCCAGTACCTGTGGTCTAGACTCCGGGGGGGGGGACCACCAGCCCCAGGCCTTAGGTCAGGTGAAAAATAAAAAACTGTTTCGCTGTAGGGGAAACACAATCAGAAACTGAGGCACACGGGAAGGGTGGGGCCTTTTAACCTCTTTTTTTGATTGTGTTTCCTGTCAGGTGGCCAGTCTACTCTCAGCGTGCCGTCCTGGAAGACGAGGGAGAAAAATGAACCCCTTACAGTAGCGATTATTTGCTCTTTTTGTACTTTTTGTTTTTTTACCCTCCATTATGTTACTAAACTTCTCAGGCCTGGGTTCACACCTGTTTTTTGGTGCTTTTTGCAGAAACACACTACAGTTCATTTACATGTTTTCCTATGGGACTTGTTCACATCCATGATTTTTTTTCAGCTGCTGCGTATTTGGAAAGGGCAAGGAGTTTTTAACGCATAACGGTGCTATTTTTTTTCTTTTGGTTCAATATACTCCAATGGAGAAGCTGCAGAAAAGCAAGTAATGTGTTTTTGTGGCAATTTGTGTTTTGTAATCTGCCCGGCAACAAATTGGCTTAAAAAAAATGTAAAAATGCAATTTTTTTTTTTAAGGCTATTATCCGATTAATCCAAATAATAATCGGCCAACTAATCGATTATGAAGATAATCGTTAGTTGCAGCCCTAATTGTGATAAATAATTTAAACTAGGGTTGTCCCGATACCACTTTTTTGAGACCGAGTACAAGTACCGATACTTTTTTTCAAGTACTCGCCGATACCGAATACCGATACTTTTTTTTTTTAATGTTATGTGACAGTGGCAGTATTTTTTTTTATTATTTTTTTTTTTTACAGTGATTTTTTATTTATTTTTAGGGGGATTGTCAGTGTGTTTTTTTTTTTTTCTTTTTACATTATTTTTTTTTAAATATTTATTGCAATTTTTTAATCAGCCCTGTTGGGGGGTCTTTGGAGAGATATCAGGGGTCTTAACAGACCTCTGACGTCTCCCCTTTAAGACAGAGAAAGGGACTAAGGTCACAGATCCCCAGTCCCTTTCTCAGCTGCACTGGAAATGAATGGACAGGAGACAGAGGCTCCTATCCATTCATAAACTGAAGCATCGTAAACACAGTTTACGATGCTCAGTTATATGAATGGACAGAGTCAGTGATCACTGACTCTGTTCATTCTGAAAAGGTAGGAGCCGGGTTTAGCGGTTTAGCGGCTCCTACCGCCGCTCTCCATCCTGACAGATTGAGGGGGGAGAGAAGCCGGGCACGGAGCGGGGAAGAGAAGCCTGTCACAGAGGAGCGGGGGGAGACCTGTCACGGAGGAGCGGGGGGAGAGAAGCCTGTCACGGAGGAGAGAAGCCTGTCACGGAGGAGCGGGGGGAGAGAAGCCTGTCACGGAGGAGAGAAGCCTGTCACGGAGGAGCGGGGGAGAGAAGCCTGTCACGGAGGAGCGGGGGAGAGAAGCCTGTCACGGAGGAGGGGGGGGAGACCTGTCACGGAGGAGCGGGGGGAGAGAAGCCTGTCACGGAGGAGCGGGGGGAGAGAAGCCGGTCACGGAGGAGAGAAGCCTGTCACGGAGGAGCGGGGGGAGAGAAGCCGGTCACGGAGGAGCGGGGGGGGAGAGAAGCCGGTCACGGAGGAGCGGGGGGAGAGAAGCTTGTCACGGAGCGGGGGGGGGGGAGAGAAGACGAGCATGGGGGAAAGACAGCATGGGGGAGAAGACTTGCAACTCCCCTGCCTGCCCAGGTATCGGGTGAGGCATCGGAGCATTTCCCCCGAGTACAAGTACTCGGGGAAATGCTCGGTATCGGTACCGATACCGATACTAGTATCGGTATCGGGACATCCCTAATTTAAACCATTAGCAATGTCACTTTAGGCTGGTTTCACACCTATGTGTTCTTCCCTTCCAATATATTTTCAATGGAAACGCCATCAAAACTCATGTCAAAATATTTTAATCTGCATTATTGCACATTTGCAATACACTTAATGTCTACATGCATAACACACATCAAGGCGTATTAATGCATGAACGTGTCTCTTCACATGCACCGTCAAGCATCTAAACCAGGGGTCTTCAAACTACGGCCCTCCAGTTGTTCAGGAACTACAATTACCATAAAGCCTAGTCATGTCTGTGAATGTCAGTTTTACAATGCCTCATGGGATGTGTAGTTCCACAACAGCTGGAGGATCCCTGATCTAAACATTTGGCTTCCATCTACCGTATTTATCGGCATATAACACGCACTTTTTTTCCCCTGAAAATCGGGGGCAAACCAGGGGTGCGTGTTATACGCCGATAGCGTACCTCATCGAGCCCTCATCTCCTCTCCACTTGCCTCCTCGGCTCCCACGTCGCACACACACACTACCGCCTCCGCCCCGGCATTGGACCAGTGTTCTGCCTATCACAGTAGCTGGTCCAATGCCGATGGCGGAGGCGGGACTGTGCGTGTGTAACGTGAGAGATGAATGGAGAGGAGATGACAGCTCGTGATTTCCTGATTGAGACTGCAGGTGAGGCTGCATTGGCGACAGTGGTCTGGCTGCATTGGCGACAGTGGTCTGGCTGCATTGGCGACAGTGGTCTGGCTGCACTGGGGACAGTGGTCTGGCTGCACTGGGGACAGTGGTCTGGCTGCACTGGGGACAGTGGTCTGGCTGCACTGGGGACAGTGGTCTGGCTGCACTGGGGACAGTGGTCTGGCTGCACTGGGGACAGTGGTCTGGCTGCACTGGGGACAGTGGTCTGGCTGCACTGGGGACAGTGGTCTGGCTGCACTGGGGACAGTGGTCTGGCTGCACTGGGGACAGTGGTCTGGCTGCACTGGGGACATTGATGGGCACTGACCCTAAAATTGCTTCAAAGCTGTTTATTTTAAAAATATACTTTTTTCTGAATCTTCCCTCTTAAAATTAAGGTGTGTGTTATACGCCGATAAATACGGTACTTCATTTGAAAATGCAACAAGCAAACATGCAAAAGGGAAGAAATCCAGCTTTAGGCTGGCCATTCATTATACAATTTTCCTTTAGATTTGCCATAACCATATAAATATGAGGTGAAACCTAAACACTTTAAATTTGTATGCAATCAGGCAGGCCCTTGCACTACATAGGTGAAGGTAAATCTAAAGGAAATTGAATAAGAAAATTGTATAAAATGTTCAATTCTTAGCCAGTTCTGCCAGCAGCAATGTCTCTGCAGGAGAGATACCCCTGTCAGCACTGTGTGTTGATGGGGGACTCGTGGTTGCAGGAAAGAAATTTGCACAGTGTATGCCCTTGCCTTACTCCCTTAGCCTCTAGTCACACATTTCTAAAATAAAAAAACACAACAAGCATTTACAAAATAATAAGTTTAATGTTCCTAAAGGCTTACTTTTAAAAGAAGCACAGAAAGAAAAACGTAACTTACTGATAAACGAGTTAACTAGGACAAAGCAGAGTTCCTTTTCTAGTTTAAAAAAGTGTTTTCTCTTAAGGGTGTATGATCCAGCACAGTTCCATGGAATGAACACGCCTGCACAATCCTACTGGCCCATTACAATAAGCAGCCTCCCTGAGGCTTTGGTAAACAGTTAAATCAATGCGTATAGTTACACTTTAAAGTGGTTGTAAACCCTCTCTGGCTACTTTTACCTACAGGCAAGCCTAGATTAAAGCTTACCTGTAAGGTGTTTGCAATATCTCCTAAACCTACACGGTTTAGGAGATATTTGTCAAAAAGATTGCTCTGATGTCTACGGTGCATGCGCGCCGTAGACAACGGCGCAGGCGCACTGAGCGTGCCGGGTCTTGACTGTGATCTGCCGGTCTTGCGCGCATGTGCAGGAGTGACGTCATCGCCGCTCTAGCCAGTCACACCGCCAGAGCGGCGATACACAGAAGGCACTCAGAGGAGGGGGAACAAGGAGCGTGTCGATCTCAGGTAAGTCATTCATAATGAGCTAGTATGCTATGCATACTAGCTCAATATACTTTTCTCTTGCAGTTTCCCCCCCCCCCCCCCCACGAACATCTCTAGAGGGTTTACTTCCTCTTTAAGGTGCAGAGAGTTGAGGCAGCCTGCTGATTTTGAATGGCCTGGCAGCCTAACCTGACACACGAAAAGTCAAACATGACCCCCTTTTTTTTTTTTTTTTTTTAACACAACGCACCACAAACACAGAGCATGTGCAGTGCAGGTGCATTGCCCGCTATTGTAACACCGCTTAAAAAGTGCAATTCAAAATTAACACCACCACCCTTTGCAGAACACCACCACCCTTTGCAGATTACCATGTGTTGTGGTAACAAGTGCATTTTACCACAGTGTGAAGGTGGTTTGATTTTAAAGCGTTGGAGTAATAAAATTAAAAAAAATACCAATACAAATCACAATTAAAATTGTCATTTCTGATCTAATCTACACATGGAAGAGTAAATAGAACTTCAAAAACTGCTGTACATTTTTTTTTTTCCCCCCTCGACTTTTTCTCAAAATTCAATTAAGAAAAAATAAAATAAAAAATACAATCTTTTAGGCAACAAAACAAGGAACTTCCAAGTGCAGACTGGATCACAAGAAAAAAAAAAAAGTGTGTTTGTTATTAGGGATGCCATTTTGGTATATCTGTCTGAAGGACGCAGCTGTGTTTGGAGGACTCGCTCTGCTATCTGTCCAGCGGTATTGATGATCTATAAAACTAGTTAATATCGGTTACGTTGGGCTGATCCCTCCTATAAATCAGTCATAGGCTCCAGGTGTCTCTCCAGAAAGAATCGGTGCCTCTGCGGTTTGGATTCCTTTGTTCCAGAGAAGAACGACAGTAGCGACTTAGATGACTTATCTGCGTCTTCCTCTTCATCATCCCTGCAAAAGAGATACCAAAACAAGATTTAAATATTAAAAGTTGAACTTCAGAGAAACAGTATAATATACCATTGATATGCATATATGAAAGGTGCTTTACCTGCAAAAAAGGATTTCTGTCTATCCAGTCCATAGATATACACAGACAGGCAGTACAGCCAGGTTGCTGGCCTGCCTTTGCTCTGCTGCAGGTAGGCAATACAGCCCAGCCCCCTCCCTGCCCTTAGCCTGTGATTGGACAATGAAAACAGCAGCAGACCACGAATCCTCCATGAGATCACTCTGCTCGCTCTCTGTTGCTATGTGTTTTTTGCCAAGAAGCATTACAGCACAACGGATTGTCTCCCCTCACTGCTCCCCCACCACCCAGCCTGAGTGCTGCTGAGCAATGGATTATCAGAAGTCGATAAAGGCAAAATCAGCTATTTACATTAAAAAAAAAAGACCCTGGTTGTAATATATCCCTTTTTTCAGAGCTGTCCCTTTGCTGTGGTTTCTTGCCACCAGTCTCACGGGATAAATCACATCCCCAGTGAAGTCCTGAACCCAAAAGATGTCCTCCGTCTTCCCAGATTCCATGACACTCAGTGTTATTCAATCACAGAGATCCTGTGAGTACAGGGCGTCATGGGTTCCCCTAAGGGGGCATCACTACAGCACCCTGCATACATACAAGGATGAAATGAGCCAACCATGAGAAGTGTCAAATGACTTGAAAGGAAATTTCTGAAAAAGGCAAGTACATGTTTTTTTTTTATTTTTTTTTAATAAACACCCCCCTCTAGGGCAGGGATCTACAAACTGCAGCCCTGGGGCCAGATGCGACCCTTTGCACGCCTTTATCTGGCCCTTGTGGCACTAGTCCTCCCACCGACACCAACGTTGGGGCACTAGTCCTCCCACCGACACCAACGCTGGGGCACTAGTCCTCCCACCGACACCAACGCTGGGGCACTAGTCCTCCCACCGACACCAATGTTGGGGCACTAGTCCTCCCACCGACACCAACGTTGGGGCACTAGTCCTCCCACCGACACCAACGCTGGGGCACTAGTCCTCCCACCGACACCAACGCTGGGGCACTAGTCCTCCCACCGACACCAACGTTGGGGCACCAGTCCTCCCACCGACACCAATGTTGGGGCACTAGTCCTCCCACCGACACCAACGCTGGGGCACTAGTCCTCCCACCGACACCAACGCTGGGGCACTAGTCCTCCCACCGACACCAACGTTGGGGCACCAGTCCTCCCACCGACACCAATGTTGGGGCACTAGTCCTCCCACCGACACCAACGTTGGGGCACTAGTCCTCCCACCGACACCAACGTTGGGGCACTAGTCCTCCCACCAACACCAACAATATGGTATTGTTTACTCCCGCTGGACACCTGGACATTTTCTACTCCCAATGGCCATGGTCCGGCCCCCCAAAATTTTGAAGGACAATAAACTGGCCCTTTGTTTAGAATTTTTGGAGACCCCCCTGCTCTAGGGGATTGACTGGGGGCTAGAAGGATGAGACCAAATTTAAACATGTAATTGTCAAAAAGTAGTGTCTTGGTGGTCCACAGCAGCCAATCAGCTTCTGACTTTGAATGTGCAGGGGTCTCCAAACTCTCTAAACAAAAAAAGGACCAGTTTACTGTGTGACCAGTGAGGGTAACAATTGTCCTGGTGGGAGTAAACAGTGCCCCATCTTTGATTTTGGGGAGGCATAGTACCCGATTTTAGGTGTCATGGTAGGAATTATGCCCCATTGTTGGTGTCAGTGGAAGGACTAGTGCCCCAAGGGCCGCATAAAAGGCATGCAAAGGGCTGCATCCAGCCTCTGGGCCACAGTTTGTTATAGAAGCAAAGATGCCCTTAATCTATCCACTACTATATGTGCTCCAACTTGGGAGACTCTAAAAATTATAGCGTTAGGACCGCAGTACACAGAGAAGCCTTGACATGGGCACTGCAGCATACGCATATATTTGAAAATGTGTGCAAACAAAAGCCTCTGTTTTTAAGTGAATTGTTAAACAAGGTCAAGTGGGTAGCTTTGCAGGCCGGCTGGCAAGTGTGCTGGGAAATCTTTGTGCTGCAGAACCTCCAGTTATTTACAATGCCCATCAACCTCCCACCGTGCCCCCAGCTACCTCCAGAAACCATTCCCTACAGGGCCACCAACTCTGCTGCAGAGTCCCCTAACACACATCTCCCCACAGTAAACCCCATCCAGCATTACAATAAAGGTTTTACATTCCCATACTTTTATTGTGAGAGTATAAAACGTTATTTTGTGCTGTTAGGGTATGGAAGGTTTTAGAAGAATTTACTGGGCCCTGGTCTCCAAAAAACAAAAACAAAAAAAGTTGAGAACCCCTGGTCGGTCTAAAAACTGTCCATATATGGGCAGACCAGACCCCCCCTGCAGACAGCTCAATCTTCAGTATATTTGACATATGACCAGTAACTATACCAGATGGTGGCATGGACAGGCAATAGTTGCCCCTATGTGGGGGGTGTGTAGTAATAAGGGGGTGCTAATAGAGGCGTTCCTGGTCACGTTCAGCTACTTCCGGATTTGGCACAGAGAGGCGGTGGAACGCACGCTACACCTACCCACGAGAGTGAGACACAGTGCGCCTGGTGCTCCACGTCACACCTAGCTGTAACACGCTTGATTCCTTAGTGCCAAGGTCTCGGCACTTGCACAAGCAAGCGGCCAGTTGGCTTTTGTTTTTAACCTGTTTTATAATAAATCGCGGAACTTCACTATGGCCAGTTTTTCTTCATTTTATCCATGGCAATTTCTTCTGCTGGAGTCCATTCCTGGCCAGTCCCATCCAGGTACCAGTACAGACCTTAGGCCACCAACTGTACTAAAGCTCCACCTGATCCTTTTTTGGCTATCCGGACATAACAACCGATGCGGCTAAAAGCCCCTCGGTTGTTATGCCGGAGTAGCGGGAGGGGACATCCTCCCGCCGCCTCTCTGACCGGGACTCGCGTCCCACCGGAAGACCCGATCCTCGATCCGGCGCCTCCAGTGTCCAGGAGCAGACTGAAACTAAGCTGTAAACGGCTTTGATTCAGTCTCCGCAATGTAAACACGGAAGCGACGTCATGACTTCACTTCCGGGTTTCTCGGCTGCCAATGGCGCCGGATTAAAAAAATTACACAGTATTCAGAATCGCCGTTTTCGGATCTTTTAGACCCCCGATCCCTCCATAAAGAGTACCTGTCACCACTTATTACTGTCACAAGGGATGTTTACATTCCTTGTGACAGCAATAAAAGTGATCAAAATGTATAAAAAAATTATAAAAATAAAATAAGAAAAAAAAAAAAAAATGTTAAAGCGCCCCCCTCCCCGCGAGCTTGCACAACAAAGAAAAACGCATACGGAAGTCGCACCTGCATATGAAAACGGTCCTCAAATCACACATGTGAGGTATTGCAGCTATCATCAGAGCGAGAGCAATAACTCTAGCACTAGACCCTCTGTAACTCTAACCTGGTAACCATATAAAAAAAAAAAAAAAAAAAAAAAATTTAAAACGTCGCCTATGGAGATTTTTAGGTACCGTCGTTTTTCACCATTCCATGAGTGTGTGCAATTATAAAGCGTTACATGCTTGGTATCTATTTACTCGGCGTAACATCATCTTTCACATTATGTAAAAAAATTGGACAAACTTTACTTTTTCAAAAAAAAAAAATTCCCAAAAAGTTGCGTTTAAAACACCGCTGCACAAATACCGTGTGACATAAAATATTGCAACAATCGCCATTTTATTCTCTAGATTCTCTGCTAAAAAAATATATATGTAATGTTTGGGGTTCCAAGTAATTTTCTAGCCAAAAATACGGATTTTAACTTGTATACACCAAATGTCATAAATAGACTTAGGCATGAAAGGGTTAAACCACTATTGCATTGTTGACCTTATAGTTAACATATTGTTTAACGCCAGAATTTGGAATTTATCACCTACTATTAGCGCCCCCTTATTACTATACACCCCCCACATTGCTAAAGTTGTTTTCACACCACTTTAGGGGAGCAGCTTCCTTAATATATTTCACATTACCATAGCGCGGAGTTCTCTATTTACTCAATAGTTGCCCCTAAGCAGGCACAACGGGAGTGATTAAAATATGTACCAATGGGGGTCTTTGGCCAATCACATTCCTATTCATATAGGCTGATTATGGGCAAGAAATGGTTGAAAAGACATCTATGGGCACCTTCAAGATTGCCAATCAACGTGGAAGAATCCAGCTACCAGGAAAGTCATTTTTGACAGATTTGAGGCAAGTTTATACTATGAAGACACATGCAGAAATGTGTCACCATATTATCTTGGGTGAACAGCAAAGATTTATCAAACCCGTTTGGATGATCTCTCCCCACTAGCACCATCAGTAAGTGGAGTCTTCTGATGCCGACAGACATTAAACTTTTGCCCGACCCATCTGATCATATAAATGCCTGAGCAGATGTAGCTTCCCATCAAACAGAAGGCCACAGGAAGCCGAGACCTGAATTAGAGGCACAGAAAACACTCAAGGATCTGCGGTGATTTTACAAGTGGATAATTAGACGTGTGAGTAGGGATGGGGGATGGAGAGAAGAAGACGTGCAGGAAAATCCTCTTTACAACACAAGGTCTGTCTGACCTCCTCCCCCCCCCCCCTCCAGCAGCCGGCATAATCTGACACTGCTAATTAGCGCCAATGTTACTACCAACCAAGGCCAGCTTCGGCAGAAATCCATGACCTACCGTTACAGTAACTGCATGCAGATAGATGAGAAAGGCCCTGTGGATATTCTTACCCACTGCTACTGCCCCCTGTTGGTGGATTAAGGCCTAACAGTACAGGTAAAAAAATCCTATTAAAAAAGGAAATATGGAACAAAAAAAAATAAATAAATAAAAAGTGTTCATACATACACATTCATTTATTTATTTAATATATATATATATAT